>NC_057810.1:654709102-654722141 GCF_018294505.1 Triticum aestivum
TTTTGTCCAATAAAATTTTCCCCTCAGTGGGTGACTTAGCCGCGAATCCGTTTCGCCTAAGTTTGTAAAAATCCTACCGAGTGGTGAGCCAGACTCCCACTCAGAGGCTTAGTTGCGAATCCGTTTCGCCTAAGATTAAATAAAATCCTACCGAGTGGTAAGCCAGACTTCCACTCGGAGGCTTAGCTGCGAATCCGTTTCGCCTAAGATTAAATAAAATCCTACCGAGTGGTAAGCCAGACTTCCACTCGGAGGCTTAGCTGCAGTCCAAGTACTCGACTAAGATATAAAAATCCTACCGAGTGAAGAGCAAACCTCTCACTCGGAGGCTTAGCTGCAGTCCCAGTACTCGCCTAAGTTATGAAAATCCTACCGAGTGAAGAGCAAACCTCTCACTCGGGGGCTTAGCTGCAGCCCAGTGCTCGCCTAAGATATAGAAATCCTACCAAGTGGTAAGCCAGACTTCCACTCGGAGGCTTAGCTGCAGTCCAAGTACTCGCCTAAGATATAAAAATCCTACCGAGTGAAGAGCAAACCTCTCACTCGGAGGCTTAGCTGCAGTCCAAGTACTCGCCTAAGTTATGAAAATCCTACCGAGTGAAGAGCAAACCTCTCACTCGGGGGCTTAGCTGCAGTCCAAGTACTCGACTAAGATATAAAAATCCTACCGAGTGAAGAGCAAACCTCTCACTCGGAGGCTTAGCTGCAGTCCCAGTACTCGCCTAAGTTATGAAAATCCTACCGAGTGAAGAGCAAACCTCTCACTCGGGGGCTTAGCTGCAGCCCAGTGCTCGCCTAAGATATAGAAATCCTACCGAGTGGTGAGCCAGACTCCCACTCAGAGGCTTAGTTGTGAATCCGTTTCGCCTAAGATTAAATAAAATCCTACCGAGTGGTAGGCCAGACTTCCACTCGGAGGCTTAGCTGCGAATCCGTTTTGCCTAAGATTAAATAAAATCCTACCGAGTGGTAAGCCAGACTTCCACTCGGAGGCTTAGCTGCAGTCCAAGTACTCGCCTAAGATATAAAAATCCTACCGAGTGAAGAGCAAACCTCTCACTCGGAGGCTTAGCTGCAGTCCCAGTACTCGCCTAAGTTATGAAAATCCTACCGAGTGAAGAGCAAACCTCTCACTCGGGGGCTTAGCTGCAGCCCAGTGCTCGCCTAAGATATAGAAATCCTACCGAGTGAAGAGCAAACCTCTCACTCGGAGGCTTAGCTGCAGCCCAGTGCTTGCCTAAGATATAGAAATCCTACCGAGTGAAGAGCAAACCTCTCACTCGGAGGCTTAGCAGCAGCCCAGTGCTCGCCTAAGATATAAAAATCCTACCGAGTGAAGAGCAAACCTCTCACTCGGGGGCTTAGCTGCAGCCCAGTGCTCGCCTAAGTTATGAAAATCATACCGAGTGAAGAGCAAACCTCTCACTCGAGGGCTTAGCTGCAGCCCAGTGCTCGCCTAAGTGGATTAAGGAATAAGTCGACTGTAGTGAGCGTCTGGCTTTGAGCCTGCAAAAGACATTTCGAGCCAAAAGCAATCATATTCAAACACCAAGTTCAAGTTGGGATCGATTCCAAAAGGAACCGAAAGTGCTCAGGCACTAAGCCTGTTAAAGTTTATCGGTTACAACTCCACTCGGCATACCGAGGCAAATTTAAAGTGTCAAGCTTAGAAGAAGTTTTTTACCCCTCCTGTGGAGGGCTAGAAGGTGCAACAAACTCATCAAGATCAATTCCATCTGCGATCCGAGTGGCAGCAGCAAGGAAAGTTTCCATAAAGGACCTGAAGTCGTGTTTCTTGGTGTTGGCCACCCGGAGGGCCGCCAGCTTGTCTTCTCGCGCATCTTTGCAGTGGACTCGGGCCAGACACAGAGCAACATCTGCACCGCATCGAGCCGAGGACTTTTTCCACTCCTGCACTCGACCAAGGACTGTGTTCAAGTGAGCCATCAGCGACTCGAGGTCGTTCTGGAGTGTCTCCCCAGGCTAGAGCGTCGAGTCGATGCGAGATGTGGCGACCTTCAGCCTTGCAAGATAGTCCACGACAGCTGCAACACGGGACTCCAGTCGGAAAACATTCATGGCAACTTCGTCGTTCACCGGAGAATTGACGGGGTCAAGGTTTGGTTCCAGTCGGCTAGTTTCTTCTTCAAAGTTTTGACAAAATTCTGCAAGGACGATCACCGAGTCAAGGCAATGGTCGAATGGAAAAACCACGGTTGGAAATGATTGCCGAGCATAGAGATTTACCTTCAAGCATAAGAAACAGCTTCTTGGCAAGACCATTCAGGAAGGCCTCCAGATCTTTTTTCTTCCCAAGAGCAGCTTTCAGATTGGTATTTTCTTGCTCAAGCTTTGCGACTGAAGCTAACTTCTCGTCAACAAGCTTGATCTTCTCAGCTAGTTCAAGGTCTTTCTTCCGTTGGGCCTCCCTCACTTTACCTGCAAGTTACAGCAAGATCAGATTTTGAAACAAACGAAGGGAAAAAGCAGTCGTCAAGGTCTCACCAAACATACCTTCGGTCTCCTCCTTTGCCTTCGTCAGATTCTCCTGAACCAGTTTCAAATTCAGCTCGAGCTGAATGTGCTCGTTTTCCAGCTCAGAGTAGCGAGCCACAAGATCACAGGAGTTCTGCGAACAACCAATCGACTAAATGTCAAATATAATTCACTTCCGAGTGAAAAAGGAAAAATCACGCGTTTCTAAGACTACAGCCGAATACAAGCATTCGACCGTAGTCTCGGGGACTACACCCAGTGGGTGCACTCAGCGTGCCCCCACTAATCCTATTGAAGATAAAGTCGACCAGTCGACCTCGAAAAAGAGATATATTCTTTAAGACTGTAATCGACTGCCAGCAGTCGACCACAGTCTCGGGGACTACACCCAGTGGGTGCACTCAGCGTGCCCCCACCGGTTTGCGAAATCCATTCGACATAGTCGAATGACGGAAAGACTGAACTTATGAAGCCTAAGACCGACTGCCAGCAGTCGACCTTAGCCTTGGAAACAGAGTCGACCAGTCGACCGGTTTGCGAAATCCAGTCGCCATAGTCGAATGACGGAAAGACTGAAATTATAAAGCCTAAGGCCGACTGCCAGCAGTCGACCTTAGCCTTGGGGACTACACCCAGCGGGTGCACTCAGCGTGCCCCCGCTAACATGGAGCTTAACTCGACACACCTAGTGGGTGACTACTATAAATTCTAGAAAGAAAAGTTTTTGATAGCATATCCTAACAGAACAAATGGTGGTCGACTGACCTGAACATTGCTTTGGAGGGCGGAACTGGCGTCGTAAGCTGCCTGGCTCGCATCCCGGATGGTCTTCAACTGCTCCATCATGATCCCTGCCTGGCGTATCGCCTCCTTCGCTGCGCCAGCTTGGTCCTCTGGGACGTGGTGCGTCGTGAAGAGGGAGGGCTGCGGAGCACTCGTCAGTGGATCTGCGAAGGACACGGTATGTCGAGTGGTGTTCTCCTCCTCCGCGACCAGAGTCTCAGGCACCGTCACATCCTGGGTCACCCTGCTGGCAGACGCTTTCCTACTCCTTCTGTACTTCAGCGGTTCCTCATCTTCATCATCGTCAGGGATAGTGATAACAACATTGGATGGAGCTACAGAAAAGAATCAGGATTAGATCATGAGTCAGTCGACTAAAGACGGTGTTAAGAGTATAGTACCAGGTTTTGAGGTTGCTGCGTCCTCCATCTCATGGTCGTCAGCCCGGGCCGAGGTCTCAGAAGTAGCAGCACTGCAACTCCAAAGAGTCAGTTGACTAACTCCAGCGCCAACCAGAGATAAAGTTCACACAAAACAAGAAGACTTAAGCAACACGATTACCCTGATATGGTGGGGATGGACACCTTCATCTTCGGCAGGTGCTTGGTCGGCTTCGACGGGGCCGCCCTGGGCTGCTTCGACGCCTTTTCAGTCGGCGCCGGAGAGGTGGTCCGAGGGCGCTTGGTCGACTGTGTAACAGTCACAACCCCCTCGCCGCGTTCGGTCGCAGGGTCATGGACAAGTTTCGACCGCCTTTCCGAGCGTGGTGGTGCGACCTCCTCCTCCTCCTCCTCTTCCTCGTCCTCATCGTCATCATCATCATCATCGTCGTCATCATCATCATCATCAGCCTCAGCGGCATCCGAGTCCCACTCCTCCTCCTGGCTCTCGCCCCCGCTCGCTTCTCCCTCCTCGGTCGGAGCCTGTGCTCCATTGGGCATCGAGTACAGCTCAGTGAGAGCCTGATAGACATCAAGACAAAGATCAGTCGACCGATTAGCAGAGAAAACAGAAATAAATGTGACGAGAATACAATGGGAAGTGGAGCAGACATACCTTGTTTGGATCACTGTGGCAGTCGAGTGGAGGAATCCTTCTGGCTCCGCGAGGGTTATCTTTGTTCCCAGTAACAGCGGCCATCCACCTTTCCAGAGTGGTATCGTCGACTGTTTCTGGATTGACCCGAGTCACATCCTCAGTCCCGCAGTACAACCACATGCAATGGCTCCGGAACTGAAGAGGCTGGATTCGACGCCTAAGGAAAACCTCCAGGAGATCCATACCCGTCACTCCCTCCCGAACCAACTGAACTACGCGCTCCATCAGCATCTTCACGTCAGCTTTCTCCTCCGGAATCAACTTCAGAGAGGAGGGCTTGTTCACTCGGTCCATGGTAAATTGAGGGAGTCCACTCGACTGCCCCGGCGTCGACTGAGCCTGGCAGTAGAACCAGGTCGACTGCCAGCCTCTGACTGACTCGGGAAATGTCATGGCTGGGAAGGTGCTCTTGTTCCTCACTTGGATCCCCAGACCTCCACACATTTGGACAACTCGGGTTCTTTCGTCGCCTGGGCTCGCCTTCTTCACGGTTTGAGAGCGACGCGTGAATATGTGCTTGAACAAGCCCCAATGCAGTCGACAGCCCAGAAAACTCTCACACATGGACACAAACGCGGCAAGATAGGCGATATAATTCAGGGTGAAGTGGTGGAGTTGCGCTCCAAAGAAGTTCAAGAAACCACGAAAGAAAATGCTCGGCGGCAAAGAGAATCCGCGGTCGACATGGGTAGCCAGAAGCACGCACTCACCCTCTTCCGGCTGGGGCTGCCACTCTTTCCCTGGAAGCCTCGCAGCTCCATGAGGGATCAGGCCCTCATTGGCCATGTCGAGGAGATCCTTCTCCGTGATGGTCGATTGGATCCAATCTCCCTGGACCCAGCCTTTCGGCAGGCGAGATCTAGACGAAGACCCGCCGCGGCTGGTGGATCTCCCCTTCGCCCTCCGTCGCCGACGCCTTCTTCGCGCGCTCCAGCGCCGCCGTCTTCTCCTTGACCATGGCTACCGGTGAGGCGCGTGAGAAGAAGTTGTGCGGAGGCGAGAGCGTGCGCGTTGGGCGGAGACGAAGGGAGCAGAGAGAGAATGCTGAGGCACTATTAAAAAAACCCTCGCCGGGCGCATTTAAAAGATCCCTTTCGAGTGGATGACAGGTGGGCCCGGTCGATCTAATCATATCCTGTAACAGTTGCGCAAGCGTGATACGTGGCGAAAAAAGCGGCGCGGGAATCGAGGCGTCTATGCCCCGTCCCATCCGAGTGCCGCGGTCCGCTCCGCTTCGCGCGCTCGCCCAAATTCTGTATCCCGCGGAATCCGCGGACGGCAGATCAGTCTGCCAGACGCGGGATTTCCTGCGATCCGTCGCTCGGAAATCAGCGAAGTCCAAAAAGATCACTCGACAAAGAAGAAGAATGGATCGAGTCGACTGAAGAAAAGTTGTTCACTATCAACAGAGAGAATTTTTTGGTTCAAAAACAATGCACAACCAGTATGCAAAAGCTAATCGGAAACAACATCAACTCCTTCATCACTCAAGCCTCAATCCATTCGGGGGCTAATGATGGAGTCACATACCTAGGGTAGGGTCACGGACCTGATCTAAGTACCCTGCCCAAGGACACCCTTAGAAGAGATCACCTTCCAGTCGACCTATGAGGGATTCACTCGACTGACTTGAAGGACTCGACCACGAAGACTCACTCGACCACCAGAAGGTCAAGAAGCACTCTGCACTGCAACGGCCTATAATTAAGTAGACTTTATGATAGTAAAGACACTTTATGTGGGGCGTTACCTGTAACGCCCCGGACTTAATACACCTTAAACCCTTCATTACGTGGGCTGGCTGGGGTCCTGGCGCACTCTATATAAGCCACCCCCCTCCACAGGCAGAAGGGTTCGGCACCTTGTAATCCATATACACATAATCCACTCGACCGCCTCCGGGCTTCGAGACGTAGGGCTTTTACTTCCTCCGAGAAGGGCCTGAACTCGTACATCTCTTGTGTTTACAACCTCTCCATAGCTAGGACCTTGCCCCTCCATACCTACCCCCCACTCTACTGTCAGACTTAGAACCACGACAGTGTCTACCCAAGACAGAGGCCTTCCCGGCTTCCCTTCCGGTATGTATGAAAAATGGATGACGGTGATTCCCATTACAAATCATGTCAACTTCATTAGCATAAACTCATTAATATGCACCCATGAATAGGATCACATCCTCACATGAAATGACGCACGCACGTGCCGGGGTCGGGTTGTCACCGAGTCAAACAACACACACAAAAAATTACACCAGGGTTCAGAATGCTTGCCTTCAGGTCATGGAAAAGAAGGGTGCATCGAAAACATCTTGAAATCTTCAAAACTCCTATTTAAAGAATATATAAACATTAACACACAAAAACAAAATAGCACAAAAAGTTGACTTGAAATTTTTTCAAATAAATCTTAAAATGAACTAGACAATATTTGAAAGTGGTAGGAAAAAGAATTAATTCATTTGGAGTTGTATTTAAAAAGATACAACTGGTCAAAGTTTGGTCAAAAAAATCTGTTATTTAAAATAAAACGGAAAAGAAAAAGGTTTCGAAAATACGTACACGTCGAAGGCGCATTCTTGAAATGCGCTTCCACTTATCCAGCGTGGACTGAGCCTGAGTCACTGACAGTGGGCCCGCCTGGCCCACTGGTCAGGTTTGACTAGCCCACCTCCCTCCTCTTCCTCCGCCCGAGAGAGGGGGCGGGACTCCGGCGACGCTCGCCGGCGAACGGCGGCACCGTTCAACAAACGTAGGTCACCCGCGGACTCAGGGGGTCGAGGTGGTTACTCCGGTGGTGGTTTCGTCCTCTGGGGTGGACGGAGTTGCCGGCGGCGAGCTCCGCGGCGGACGGTGGTTGCCGGAAAAAGTGAAAAATCACCCGCGGTGAGTCCCGATCAAGATTGAGTAGGGGGGCGGGCTCACGGGAGGATGAGGGGGTTCCTGGTGGAGAGAGTGGAGAGGGGGAGGTCCTGGTGGCGCCGGAATGGTCTGGTTAGTGACGGCGGCTGGAGTTGCCGGAGAGGAAGGAGACGACCCTCTCCCATCGATTGACGGCTAAGGGGGCACGAGTGGGACGGTCTGAGGCTGCCTGCGTGCGAGTTTGAGCTCGGGGCCTCTTTATATAGGCGGTGGAGGTCGGTTTGCGGCGGCAGGGGATAAGCTTGCCGGTGACCGCCGTTCTGTAGCTAGGGCGACGTGGCGGCGACGCGTGCTAGAGGACGGAGCTGTGGATGAGCACGCATTGCTCCAGGAGGCAGGTGGCAAGCGCTGGTGGCTTGGGCGGCGCCGACACGGCCGGGGCTGCAAGCGTCCGCCAGCTAGCCGCCACGGCCGTCCTGATGGTGGCGCTGTGGGGTGCCAGGTTGGTCGGGGTGGTGTGGCGGTGCAGGGGAACACGAAGTGTTGGCTGGGACCGGTCACGGACCGGATTTGGGTGCGGGGGTGCGACGCGGCGTCTCGGGCGCACGGGTGCCAAACGCACGCTCTGGGCGCGCCCAGAGCACGCCTGGGACATGCTCGACGAAATGCTAGGGCATCCTAGAGGCTGCGGTTGAGGCTGGCAATTAACAGGACTAGTCTAGGTTTAGCAAGGGGACTGAGGGACATGGTGGATTGGTCAGGGGCTCAAGTTCACCATGAAAACTTGGATTCATGCCAAATCTGGCTGTGCACTCAGAGTGTTTGACAAAATGCCAAGGGCACCTAGGTAGTTCTTGGAGTGGCCAAAATCTCCAGATCAGTGTCTCTATGGGTGCAAGAGAGGGTGGTGAAGTTGGTTTGCAAAAAGGAGAAACTTGTTAGTGCAAGTTTTGCAAAACCACACTTCTGGACAGGGAGTAGATGGCATCATTACATGGACCAATAATGTTCCAAAGAGGGCATGCTCCTGGACTTAGGGGTTTTGCAGGGTTGACTACAAGCATGAGAAAGCACCAGATCAATAGAGTAAGAAATAACAGGGTTGCAGTAGAAAACACAAGTCTGGTCCAGAATGAAAAAGAGGTTGATGCACTCAAATTTTCCAAAGAACATCACTATGTTTTTGCATAAAGTTGGATGGCATGCTACTACTGATATCCCATAATTTTGGTGGAGGCTCTGGGGATTTATTTAAATGGGTTGCAGTGCAAAACTGTCCCCTGGACCAGGGAAGAAAAACAGGCACAAAACTCCTAATATGCAATGAAATAGATATATAATTGCACAGAAATGATTTAGAGACCTCACATGATGTCTCCAAATTTTGGTTGAATTTTTAGTTAAGTTTATCAACTGGTTGAAGTAGAAAAAGAGCTCCAAAACTCAAACAAGTCATTTTAATGATTAAAGCTCAGGGTGAAATAATTTAATATATAAATCTACTGATTTAGAAATTGTTTTAGTGAGATGGCATACAAGTCCAAAATTTTTGGAAAGCTCCACTTGGGAAAAATAAAACTCATTAACGTAAAAAGAAGAGTTTTCTTTCTGAAATCCACAGAAAAGTCCAGAATGCAAAAATTTTAAAACTCCTGGCAAAATTTTAATACCAAAAACTTGGTTAAATTTTTGGGGTGTTACAAATACTAACCCCCTTAAGAAAAATCACGTCCTCGAGATTTGCTAAGGGTTGCAAAACAAAAATACTATTACCAGATCAAAAGATCATTTACACAAGCGGTAAAAAGGAGGCTATAGTGAGAGGGCATTAAGTGGCGAATAACTACAGTGTGGCACTAGTGCTGTGCGGAGAAGTTCCACGCTTAGAAAAACGAGCGATTTATACGCTGGACGTAGTGAATTTAGAATAAATTCTAAATTCAACAATACGCTGGTCGTACCCGAGAGCACAGTGCTCCTTCTGGCTGACAGGTGGGACCGGGGCCCATTGTCAGTCTCTCCTTCTCCCTCTGGCTCTCTCTTCTACCTCTCTCCCGTGCGTTCTCCTGGCTTTCTCCACCGGCAACGACTAGCGCGTAGGGCATCTAGGCCGTACTGCGGTAGTGCGTGGCGTGCTTGCTGCCGGTGCAGTGTGCACTCACGTCACGGGCTAGTGCGCTATCGGCACTGCTCGCGGATTCGCCTCCGAACACCGGCGATCGGGCGACGAGCGGCGCTGGTGGACCTCGTCCACCGTACACTGATCCCGAGCTATAAAACGACCGCGGTGCTCCTACTTCAACTTCGCACCTGGCCTCGCTTCTCTTTCTTCTTCTCCTTGATTCCCGTTCACCGGAGCTCGAGACGAGGCTCCAATGGCGGAGACGGTGCCGGACTGGTACATGATCCTGGTGTGTGGAGGGCTGGCGGCAGTGCTGGGGCTCTCTGTGCTCCTGTGCGCGATGATCTATGATGATCGTTGTGATGCTGCCGCTCGGGTGTTGGCTCTCCGCGGTGGTGGTGATCACGAGGATTAGGCGTAATCCCGAGTGTTTTACCGCTACCGATGTGTTGGAGGTGGATGGTGTCCGGATGACTATCCGCTAATCTCTCCCTTGGATGCATGTGGAGCACTTAGGGGGGTGGTTGGGTGAGGTGCAACATGGTTGCGTGTATTTCAGGTAGTGTAAGAGTCCAAGTGGTTGTGGGTCTGCTGCCGTGGTGCTGCGTGAAATAAAACAAATAATCCATGCAGCGGGGGAAATAAAAGATGCAGCAATATTTTGGAAAAAGAAAATCTCATTCCAAGATTTTTCGCGGTTACACAGGCTACTCACGAAGAAAACCACTCACAAACGTATAAACTAAATACTCGACTTGCCGCACAAATTCGAGGTACCATGCATAAGTTACAACATAATCATAAATGCTGAAATAACAAATGTAGTAGTGACGTCTAAAATGAGTATGGTAACTGGACAGGGTCTCGAGGAAAAGTCTCTAGTAGTGGAACGCTCTCCTCTTCTATCGGAGGAAGTGGATTGATCAGTCGATGTATGCGTCTCTCCGGATCAGGCCTCAGTGGTCTGCCAATGGCAATCTAAGGATTCAGATCAGTGAGATTCTGGAGATAATCCATCACTCGCTGGTTCAAATGCTCTTGAGCGATGATGTACTTGATGAGGTTGGCTAGTACTGGGTCTCTCTCAATCCGCCCACCGGGGAAAGATGTTACTCCCCCGGGCGTTGCACGGCTCGGGAAGTAATAATATCCTCGCTCGCGGGCATAGGGCACTACGGATCAAAGACGAGCAATTGCTTCGTTCGCAGTAGCCTCTATGGCCAAACATGGGGTTGGCATAGATTTCCCCACGAAGGAAACCTCCGTTGGATCTTGGTTGGGGTCTACAGGAGGAATGTGTACTGCTACCCAATATCCCGAGGTGGAAGGGGTGATTCTCGATTTGAACAGCTCGTACTGGGGTGGCTGGGTAGAACCCATGGTACTGCAGGTAAAGTCCTACAATATTTTGACAAAGCTACCTGGGGTTGCATCTAGGGTTCTCCGATAAATACTAGGGCTCGGCATGGTAAGAAATGGTCGTGGGAGTGGTGCACGAGGTGAGGGTTGCTGAGTAAGGTCACAAGGTGGCCTTCTTATATAGCATCTGGCTGGTTTTATTTACCATGGTGAAAGGTAATAAATCTGCCAGATTAGCTCCAAAGGTCGTGGTCAGTGTCAGAGATACACATATCTCATAAAGAGACGTGTTACTGTGGGTGTCGTCGGGTCTGGTTTTGGTAGCTGTGCCCGGAAACGTGCAACTATGCGCTGACAAACTACGCAAGGCTACTATAAAAACAGAGGCACAACGACAGGCTGCGATAATACACAAGATTACATGATTACAAAGGGGGATACACTAAGACTCGGCACTACTCGTACAGCTTAGTCTACCTCGTTTACGTATAAACGGGCGTGTTTGGTGGATGTTGAGGCTTCTCCACGTGTCTCACTGCCGGGATTGGTCGGAGATGGCGGAGGAACCGCAGGGTCGGGGTAGCGATGATGACCGTCGCGGGGATTGTTGGCCACAATCCCGTTGGAGTGTGCTCCCAAAAGGTGAAGAAGCACTTCTGGGGTCATCAAGACACCTTGGCCGCTGGTTGGAGCTGACCTCAGGGTCTCGATCGGGTGTCCAAATAGGACGACTAGGTTGTCGGCGTCGGACTCGGCTTCCCTGCTTGTCGGGGCTCGGCGAACCAGCTCTCCTCGAGCTGCGATCAGATCAATAGTGATTTGATCAAACAATGCCTCTAGTGCACTTACATAGCGCACTAGGTGCAACAACGCGGGATCCGTCTCGTGATCTCCATTGGCAACTTGGGGTGGTCTACCATACCCTTCACGCCTGGGGTAGTAGTAGAACGAGCGACAGTTAACTCTGGACGACAACTGCCGAAGTTGAACTATAGCTTCTCGAGCGGCTAGCTGGATGGCTTGTGGCTCGAAGGAAGTTATTCTTCCGGTGAACCTGTAGGGGCGTTCTGGCGACAAACCCCTACCGTAGATGTGCACAGTGGCCCAGAATTGGTGGTCTTCACCGCTCATGGGTCCTTGGTACACAACATATTCTGGGGGTTCTTCTAACACGTAGGCACGACGGGTGAGGTTTGCGAGTATGGTCACGAAACCTCCAAGATTGGTTGTTGTGGTCTCATTGTGCACTATGGGACCAGGCATTGTGGCTAGGTTGGGGAACAGGCTGTGCTGTGTTGTGTTGAGGCTAGCGTGCCCTTTTATAGAAAAGGGAACGGAGTCTTCCTTCGCACGCTTGCGAATGAGACATTTTTGCCATCGGTCACTGGTGTGGGATTGATAGGCTAGGTTGATAGGTTGGGCACCGACTGCCAAAAGTGTCGGGATCACTGTGTGGCTATCTTGCATGGGAAGCTTGGCTGAGGTTTTGGTTAGGGTCTGGTAGGTTGTTTTTCCTAAGTTATCCGACCTGGCTAAGATAGGATTAGCCAATGGTCAGCCTGGCTCTGGTACCAAGTCTATGGGGACCGATTCTCCGGGTATTAATTCCCAGAAAATGGCCCTTGTGCTCACCAGCCCCAGGATAACTGTTAGCTGATGAGGCACCAACTTGATACAGAAATTCCAAGCAAAATACAAAATATGTAGTACAAGACCATTCTGGCCTGTGAGTACAACAAATGATTTCTAGTGGTTGATGGCGGAAGCGGTTTGTGGATCGTCAATGTCCATGGGACTCCATGTTTCCACAGGAACAGCTGACCAGGTTAACTCCTATCTTCGCGAGACTGCTATCACCGTTGCTTAAGTTCCAGGACTGTCCACTTGGTCGCTTCTCTCCGCACAAGAAAATCTAGCCAAGACAATAGCCAGGGACAAGCCAGTGAGTACTTTGAATGTACTCGCAAACATTATGAACACAGGCATAATATGACAGCGATGTGCTGAAAATATTATAAGAACATGACGTCAGTCACCAATGATAAATAAAACTCTGATGCGTACGAGCATGTTAAATATGAATATGCAATAAAATAGCAATATTAAAATTATGAAATAAATAATAAACGTGCCACAGTCGGGCGTCTGAGCGACACCACATGAAGGGCTTTTTAAAAGAAATGCCACAGTCGGCGTCTGAGCGACACCACATACAGGGCTTTAAAAGAAATGCCACAGTCGGGCGTCTGAGCGACACCACATACAGGGCTTTAAAAGAAATGCCACAGTCGGGCGTCCGAGCGACACCACATACAGGGCT
>NC_057810.1:654722378-654789066 GCF_018294505.1 Triticum aestivum
AAGAAATGCCACAGTCGGGCGTCTGAGCGACACCACATACAGGGCTTTAAAAGAAATACCACAGTCGGGCGTCTGAGCGACACCATGTAAAGGGCTTTTAAAAGAAATGCCACAGTCGGGCGTCTGAGCGACACCACATACAGGGCTTTACAAGAAACAATCATAGTGAATATCCCGGAGGTAGAACCGTCCCAGAGATACTCGATAATAACAATAATAACACGGGTTAGTCAACAATAATAATGATCATAATTATCACAAGTCACAGGTAGTAATTCCAGTTCTGGTTTAACAGTTTCACCTCCGAAGACCGACACTAAGACCGACACTTGACCCATCCTAGACTGTAGTCCTTAACCATGGACACGGCTATTCGAATAGGTTTTAATCTCTGCAGAGGGTGTACTCTTTACCCACGAGTAATGGATTCCATTAGTCCATCGGGACTAATTCCGTCTACGGTCTTTTGTTGAAAACACACCTAACTTGCACACACCAGCTTAACTCACCTGTGTCTGGAATCACCCACGACACTTGTCAAGCAAAACTCTAAGTGGGGAGGCTACAACCTCGACGTAACATGGGATCACAAAATTTATACCGCGCGCAAGACTGGGGAAGCTACCCCCTTCGGCTACAACCGAAACACCCATGCTCCCAGACCCGGTGGCATCACTACCGGATGCCTCCAGTATCTTCCACCGCGGCCTCTCTGTATGGTGTGTGCTCGGAAAGGGGTTGACAACTTACTAAACCGTACCCTACTTATTGTAGAGACGAGTGGTAGTACGAAGCAAGTATGGGGGTTACTGGCACAAGACTCGATCTACGGTCGACTCAGGAGGTTGTAATATTTCCTACATGATTAGCATAACAATGCATATATCTCAAACAACAGCTGGGCACATCACACGACATACCCCTCATGCCATACCGGTCACGACCGTCTCGACAAAGGGCAAGGGACAAGACCGTGTCTACCCAAGACAGAGGCCTTCCCGGCTTCCCTTCCGGCATGTATGAAAAACGTATGACGGTGATTCCCATTACAAATCATGTCAACTTCATTAGCATAAACTCATTAATATGCACCCATGAATAGGATCACATCCTCACATGAAATGACGCACGCACGTGCCGGGGTGGGGTTGTCACCGAGTCAAACAACACACACAAAAAATTACACCAGGGTTCAGAATGCTTGCCTTCAGGTCATGGAAAAGAAGGTTGCATCCAAAACATCTTGAAATCTTCAAAACTCCTATTTAAAGAATATATAAACATTAACACACAAAAACAAAATAGCGCAAAAAGTTGTCTTGAAATTTTTTCAAATAAATCTTAAAATAAATTAGACAATATTTGAAAGTGGTAGGAAAAAGAATTAATTCATTTGGAGCTGTATTTAAAAAGATACAGCTGGTCAAAGTTTGGTAAAAAAATCTGTTATTTAAAATAAAACGGAAAATAAAAACGTTTCGAAAATACGTACACGTCGAAGGTGCATTCTTGAAATGCGCTTCCACTTATCCAGCGTGGACTGAGCCTGAGTCACTGACAGTGGGCCCGCTTGGCCCACTGGTCAGGTTTGACTAGCCCACCTCCCTCCTCTTCCTCCGCCCGAGAGAGGGGGCGGGACTCCGGCGACGCTCGCCGGCGAACGGCGGCACCGTTCAACAAACGGAGGTCACCCGCGGGCTCAGGGGGTCGAGGCGGTTACTCCGGTGGTGGTTTCGTCCTCTGGGCTGGACGAAGTTGCCGGTGGCGAGCTCCGCGGCGGACGGTGGTTGCCGGAAAAAGTGAAAAATCGCCCGCGATGAGTCCCGATCAAGATTGAGTAGGGGGACGGGCTCACGGGAGGATGAGGGGGTTCCTGGTGGAGAGAGTGGAGAGGGGGAGGTCCTGGTGGCGCCGGAATGGCCTGGTTAGTGACGGCGGCTGGAGTTGCCAGAGAGGAAGGAGACGACCCTCTCCCATCGATTGACGGCTAAGGGGGCACGAGTGGGACGGTGTGAGGCTGCCTGCGTGCGAGTTTGAGCTCGTGGCCTCTTTATATAGGCGATGGAGGTTGGTTTGCGGCAGCCGGGGATAAGCTTGCCGACAACCGCCGTTCTGTAGCTAGGGCGATGTGGCGGCGACGCGCGCTAGAGGACGGAGCTGTGGATGAGCACGCATTGCTCCAGGAGGCAGGTGGCAGCGCTGGTGGCTTGGGCGGCGCCGACATGGCCGGGGCTGCAAGCGTCCGCCAGCTAGCCGCCACGGCCATCCTGACGGTGGCGCTGTGGGGTGCCAGGTTGGTCGGGGTGGTGTGGCGGTGCAGGGGAACACGGAGTGTTGGCTGGGACCGGTCACGGGCCGGATTTGGGTGCGGGGGTGCGACGCGGCGTCTCGGGCGCACGGGTGCCAAACGCACGCTCTGGGCGCGCCCAGAGCACGCCCAGGACATGCTCGACGAAATGCTAGGGCATCCTAGAGGCTGCGGTTGAGGCTGGCAATTAACAGGACTAGTCTAGGCTTAGCAAGGGGACTGAGGGATATGGTGGATTGGTCAGGGGCTCAAGTTCACCATGAAAACTTGGATTCATGCCAAATCTGGCTGTGCACTCAGAGTGTTTGACAAAATGCCAAGGGCACCTAGGTAGTTCTTGGAGTGGCCAAAATCTCCAGATCAGTGTCTCTATGGGTGCAAGAGAGGGTGGTGAAGTTGGTTTGCAAAAAGGAGAAACTTGTTAGTGCAAGTTTTGCAAAACCACACTTCTGGACAGGGAGTAGATGGCATCATTACATGGACCAATAATGTTCCAAAGAGGGCATGCTCCTGGACTTAGGGGTTTTGCAGGGTTGACTACAGGCATGAGAAAGCACCAGATCAATGGAGTAAGAAATAACAGGGTTGCAGTAGAAAACACAAGTCTGGTCCAGAATGAAAAAGAGGTTGATGCACTCAAATTTTCCAAAGAACATCACTATGTTTTTGCATAAAGTTGGATGGCATGCTACTACTGATATCCCATAATTTTGGTGGAGGCTCTGGGGATTTATTTAAATGGGTTGCAGTGCAAAACTTTCCCCTGGACCAGAGAAGAAAAACAGGCACAAAACTCCTAATATGCAATGAAATAGATATATAATTGCACAGAAATGATTTAGAGACCTCACATGATGTCTCCAAATTTTGGTTGAATTTTTAGTTAAGTTTATCAACTGGTTGAAGTAGAAAAAGAGCTCCAAAACTCAAACAAGTCATTTTAATGATTAAAGCTCAGGGTGAAATAATTTAATATATAAATCTACTGATTTAGAAATTGTTTTAATGAGATGGCATAGAAGTCCAAAAATTTTGGAAAGATCCACTTGGGAAAAATAAAACTCATTAATGTAAAAAGAAGAGTTTTCTTTCTGAAATCCACAGAAAAGTCCAGAATGCAAAAAATTTAAAACTCCTGGCAAAATTTTAATACCAAAAACTTGGTTAAATTTTTGCGGTGTTACACTGGGGTTGCAGCTCAGGGCACTAAGGAGGCAGAGCAAGACAGATAGGGTGAAGCAGAGCTGCACCAGCCGTACTACCGCTTGAAAGAGCGGTACTACTGCTTGTAGTGCATGGGCCGAACTACCGCCCCCCAACCGTCTACAACCGCTGAGAACATGTGCGACAGAAAGGGGATCAGAAGTGGAGTTTGTTGGGGAACGTTGCAGAAAATAAAAAAATTCTACGCTTCACCAAGATCAATCTATGGAGTCATCTAGCAACGAGAGAGAGGAGTGCATCTACATCGCGAGCGGAAGCGTTCAAGAGAACGGGGTTGAGGTAGTCGTACTCGTCGTGATCCAAATCACCGAAGATCCTAGTTCCGAACGGACGGCACCTCCGGTTCAACACACGTACGGTTGGGAAGACGTTTCCTCCTTCTTGATCCAGCAAGGGGGAAGGAGAGGTTGATGGAGATCCAGCAGCACGATGGCGTGGTGGTGGAAGTAGCGGCGATCTCGGCAGGGCTTCGCCAAGCTCAGCGAGAGGGAGAGGTGGTGCAGGGGGAGAGGGAGGCGCCAGGGACTAGGGTGCGGCTGCCCTCCCTCCCCCCCCCACACACTTTATATAGGGGGCCTAGGGGGTGAGCCGTCCCCCTAGAGATCCCATCTCAAGGGGGGCGGCGGCCTAGGGGTGGACTTGCCCCCCAAGTCAAGTGGGGCGCCCCCCCACCCCTAGGGTTTCCAACCCTAGGCGCAGGGGAGGCCCAAGGGGGGCGCACCGGCCCACCAGGGGCTAGTTCCCCTCCCACTTCAGCCCATGTGGCCCTCCAGGATAGGTGGCCCCACCTGGTGGACCCCCGGGACCCTTCCGGTGGTCCCGGTACAATACCGTTGACCCCCGAAACTTTCCCCGTGGCCAAAACTGGAATTCCTATATATAAATCTTCACCTCCGGACCATTCCGGAACTCCTCGTGACGTCCGGGATCTCATCCGGGACTCCGAACAACTTTCGGGTTACCGCATACTAATATCTCTACAACCCTAGCGTCACCGAACCTTAAGTGTGTAGACCCTACGAGTTCGGGAGACACGCAGACATGACCGAGACGACTCTCCGGTCAATAACCAATAGCGGGATCTGGATACCCATGTTGGCTCCCACATGTTCCACGATGATCTCATCGGATGAACCATGATGTCGAGGATTCAAGTAATCCCGTATACAATTCCCTTTGTCAATCGGTACGTTACTTGCCCGAGATTCGATCGTCGGTATCCCAATACCTTGTTCAATCTCGTTACCGACAAGTCACTTTACTCGTACCGTAATGCATGATCCCGAGACCAAACACTTGGTCACATTGAGCTCATTATGATGATGCATTACCGAGTGGGCCTAGAGATACCTCTCCGTCATACGGAGTGACAAATCCCAGTCTCGATCTGTGTCAACCCAACAGATACTTTCGGGGATACCTGTAGTATACCTTTATAGTCACCCAGTTATGTTGTGACATTTGGTACACCCAAAGCACTCCTACGGCATCCGGGAGTTACACAATCTCATGGTCTAAGGAAATGGTACTTGATATTAGAAAAGCACTAGCAAACGAACTACACAACCTTGTGCTATGCTTAGGATTGGGTCTTGTCCATCACAACATTCTCCTAATGATGTGATCCCGTTATCAACGACATCCAATGTCCATAGTTAGGAAACCATGATTATCTGTTGATCAACGAGCTAGTCAACTAGAGGCTTACTAGGGACACATTGTGGTCTATGTATTCACACATGTATTATGATTTCCGGACAACACAATTATAGCATGAATAATAGAAAATTATCATGAACAAGGAAATATAATAATAATCATTTTATTATTGCCTCTAGGGCATATTTCCAACAGTCTCCCACTTGCACTAGAGTCAATAATCTAGTTACATTGTGATGAATCGAACACCCATAGAGTTTTTGGTGTTGATCATGTTTTGCTCGCGGAAGAGGTTTAGTCAACGGATCTGTGACATTCAGATCCGTACGCACTTTGCAAATATCTATGTCTCCATCTTGAACATTTTCACGAATGGAGTTGAAGCGACGCTTGATGTGCCTGGTCTTCTTGTGAAACCTGGGCTCCTTGGCAAGGGCAATAGCTCCAGTGTTGTCACAGAAGAGAGTGATCGGCCCCGACGCATTGGGTATGACTCCTAGGTCGGTGATGAACTCTTTCATCCAGATTGCTTCATGCGCTGCCTCCGAGGCTGCCATGTACTCCTCTTCACATGTAGATCCCGCCATGACGCTTTGCTTTGCTTGCAACTCCTCTTCACATGTATCCGGTTTGTGACTTAGAGTCATCCAGATCTGTGTCGAAGCTAGCATCGATGTAACCCTTTACGACGAGCTCTTCGTCACCTCCATAAACGAGAAACATATCCTTAGTCCTTTTCAGGTACTTTAGGATATTCTTGACCGCTGTCCAGTGTTCCTTGCCGGGATTACTTTGGTACCTTCCTACCAAACTTATGGCAAGGTTTACATCAGGTCTGGTACACAGCATGGCATACATAATAGACCCTATAGCCGAGGCATAGGGGATGACACTCATCTTTTCTCTATCTTCTGCCGTGGTCGGGCATTGAGCCGAGCTCAATTTCACACCTTGCAACACAGGCAAGAACCCCTTCTTGGATTGATCCATATTGAACTTCTTCAATATCTTATCAAGGTATGTGCTTTGTGAAAGACATATGAAGCATCTTGATCTATCCCTATAGATCTTGATGCCTAATATGTAAGCAGCTTCTCCAAGGTCCTTCATTGAAAAACACTTATTCAAGTAGGCCTTAATGTTGTCCAAAAGTTCTATATCATTTCCCATCAAAAGTATCTCATCTACATATAATATGAGAAATGCTACAGAGCTCCCACTCACTTTCTTGTAGACGCAGGCTTCTCCATAAGTCTGCAAAACCCAAACGCTTTGATCATCTCATCAAAGCAAATGTTCCAACTCCGAGATGCTTGCACCAGCCCATAAATGGATCGCTGGAGCTTGCATACCTTGTTAGCATTCTCAGGATCGACAAAACCTTCCGACTGCATCATATACAGTTCTTCCTTAAGATAGCCGTTAAGGAATGCCGTTTTGACATCCATTTGCCATATCTCATAATCATAGTGTGTGGCAATTGCTAACATGATTCGGACGGATTTGAGCTTCGCTACAGGAGAGAAAGTCTCATCGTAGTCAACCCTTTGAACTTGCCGATAACACTTAGCGACAAGTCGAGCTTTATAGATGGTAAAATTACCATCCGCGTCCGTCTTCTTCTTAAAGATCCATTTGTTTTCTATCGCTCGCCGATCATCGGGCAAGTCTGTCAAAGTCCATACTTTGTTTTCATACATGGATCCTATCTCGGATTGCATGGCTTCAAGCCATTTGTTGGAACCTGGGCCCGCCATCGCTTCTTCATAGTTCGAAGGTTCACCGTTGTCTAACAACATGATTTCTAGGACTGGGTTGCCATACCACTCTGGTGTGGTACGTGTCCTTGTGGACCTACGAAGTTCAGTAGTAACTTGATCCGAAGTACCTTGATCATCATCATTAATTTCGCTACTTACTGGTTCAAGAGGTAGTACTTCATCAAGTTCCACTTTCCTCCCACTTACTTCTTTCGAGACAAACTCTTTCTCCAAATACTTTCGGGGATACCTGTAGTATACCTTTATAGTCACCCCGTTACTTTGTGATGTTTGGTACACCCAAAGCACTCCTACGGCATCCGGGAGTTACACGATCTCATGGTCTAAGGAAATGATACTTGACATTAGAAAAGCACTAGCAAACGAACTACACGATCTTGTGCTATGCTTAGGATTGGTCTTGTCCATCACAACATTCTCCTAATGATGTGATCCCGTTATCAACGACATCCAATGTCCATAGTCAGGAAACCATGACTATCTGTTGATCAACGAGCTAGTCAACTAGAGGCTTACTAGGGACACGTTGTGGTCTATGTATTCACACATGTATTACGATTTCCGGACAACACAATTATAGCATGAATAATATACAATTATCATGAACAAGGAAATATAATAATAATCATTTTATTATTGCCTCTAGGGCATATTTCCAACAGAGTTGTAGTGCAGGGGCGGTACTACTGCTTGAGAGCGGTACTACCGCCCCCCACTATCGCGCAACCCAACACGAAAACATCGCAACCCCGAAAGTAATGGCACCATGCACGGTACTGCCGCTTAGCTAAGCTAAGCGGGACAACTGCACAGGACAGCGGTACTACTGCTTGGTGTGCTACAAAGAAGCCCAAGCAACCAGATGCAACAGGAAAAATCGAAACTGCCATAACTTCTGCAACTGAGCTCCGAATTGAGCAAACTCAAGCTTGTTGTATAGATGAAGACGAGTAGCATCCAACGCGCGGTTATAGTAAGAAGAGGCAGGGGAAGTATGCCTAACAAATAGAAGAGTGAACCCTCCAATAGAGAAGAACTGGCATAACCTCCAACATCGAAAACATCATAGAAGATGCATATGAGCTCTGTTTTCGATGAACTCGAGCTTCTCATGAAGATGACCAATGTGACGCCCCCGATTCAATCGTACACTAATCATACATGCAAATGTGTACGAACAAGATCAGGGACTCACGGGAAGATATCACAACAGAACTCTACACACAAATTAAAATAATACAAGCTTTATATTACAAGTCAGGGGCCTCGAGGGCTCGAATACATAAGATCAAATAAAACGAGTCAGCAGAAGCAACAATATCTGAGTACAGACATGAGTTAAACAAGTTTGCCTTAAGAAGGCTAACACCAAAGTAACATCGATCAAAAAGGCAAGGCCTCTTGCCTGGGAGCCTCCTAACTACTCCTGGTCGTCGGTGTCCGTCACGTGGTAGTAGGCACCCTCGGGGTAGTAGTAGTCGTCAAAGGTGGCATCTGGCTCCTGGACTCCACCATCTGGTTGTAACAACCAGAAAGAAGAAGGAAGGGGGAAAATGGGTAGCAAAGCAACCGTGAATACTCATCCAAAGTACTCGCAAGCAAGGATCTACACTACTTATGCACCGGTATCAATGAAAGGGGTAGTATATGTGTACTAACTGCAGAATGCCAGAATAATAGGGGGAGAAGCTAGTCCTATCGAAGACTAGCATCTTCTGGAAACCACCGTCTTACAGCAGGAGGAGGGAGTAGAGTAGTATAACATAAGTCATATTTATGTTGCTGTCAACGCCCCGGGATCCTTTCTCGACTCCCGAAGCAACATATCCAATTCATGCCTTGGCATCCAGTTCTAGTTGTATCGATCGGGATACAACTCCGAGTGTCTGTTGCCGTAGGACAGGCTATCGATAGATGTTTTCTTCCCTGCAGGAGTGCACCAACTTACCCACCACACTCGATTAACTCCGACTGGACACACTTTCCTGGGTCATGCCCAGCCTCGGCCAAACTATACGTCGCAACCCAACTTAGGCTTAATAGAGAGGTTAGGACGCCGGACTAACCCTATGCCCCCAGGAGTCATGGGCTATCGCCCCGGGAACTCCTGCATGTTGCAAACGCGGCCGGTGAGCAGACCTAGCTACCTCCTTAAAAAGGCAGGTGCTTACGCAGTCCAACTCGGCGTGCCCCGCTCAGTCGCTGATGTCTATTAAGCTTCAGCTCATGCATACGACGTAGAATGCCCATACTATGCCCATGTGATGGTTAGTGCTATCAGGCCAGAGACCCCTCGGATCAAATATCCGAATCGTAGTGGATTAGGAACGCACTGTAACAAGTAGAGAGTCAAGAAAGATGTGACCCCGTTGCCCCATCTCGAGGACTTGCGGCAAGGGCTAAGAAGGCCCGGCCACGCATCGTATTTATCTCGCGGGCACCTTCTAGGTCAACCCGACTCCTCATCACTCGCAAATATGATCGCGCGGGTACCCCTCAGGGCCGACCCCTCTTTAGTAACCTGATTCAGTGTAAAGTCATAGTAACCATAGTAACCATGTGTCTAACACCAAGGGGAAAACCTGAGGAGTCACCCTCGACGGATTCCACTCAATGTAATCATCAAGGTGAACGTAAGAGGATCCACCCTTGAGGTTCACACTTGAGGGGTTGCACGACAGAGTCGTATCGGAAGTGGTTAAGGCGGAATCACCCTCGATGACCACGACCGAATAACTACACTAACGGGTTAACATCAGAAGTGCTCATGAGGTCTCACCCTCGGCACTCGATAGTAACCCAGTAGTGTCGAGCAACTAAGGGGAAGTGATGTGTGGTGCCGGGGGCTGGTCTTCGATCCCGTTGATCGGGTCTTCGATGGTGAAGAAGGGGCAACAAGGACAAGGTAGGGGGTCACTGATGGATCACAAACCAACCTATCTAAGCAGTTTAGGATAAGCAGGTAAGGTAACAATAAGCAGGTTACAAAAGTAGGCTATGCATCAGAAATAGGAGCAAACAATAATAGTAGCAAAATCTAATGCAAGCATGAGAGAATGGAATGGGCTATATCGGGATGATCAAAGGGGGGGCTTGCTTGGAAGCTCCGCTGAAAGGGAAGAAGGGTCGTCGTCGACGTAGTCAATCACAGGGGCAGCATCAGCCCCGGGGTCTACCGGTGAGAGGAGGGGGAAGAAACAATAAATATAAAGCAAGCATATCATTACAAAGCATAACATGGCAATATGTTGTGTTGGGTGTGACCTAACGTATGGCTACACGATATAGGTGAAGGCGGAATTCAACCGGAAATGTTTTCCCGGTTCCGAACCTGTGTCAGACAGATGACAGGAGGGGGAATATTTCATGTTCAGATAGTTAGAGGCATCTGACAGGTAAACGAACCGCGTATTCGGATTTGTCTTATTTTTCTGAGCAACTTTCATATAAAAAACATTTTCATCTGAGCTACGGTTTAATTTCTATGAATTTTCAAAGTTTAAACAATATTCTAGAATTATTAATATTAACAGAAAAGGAATATTGCATCAGCATGACGTCATACTAACAGCAATAGTCAATAGCCGCACTGACCAGGTCAAACCTGACCAGTAGGGCCCACCTGTCATTCGTAGTGGGCAATCAGTAGTTCAATTTAATTTAAACAGAGTAATTAGTGACTGGACCCCACGAGTCAGTGACTCATTAGTTTAGCTAATTATTTTTATTTAGGAAAATATTTTAATTAGGTTAATTAGGCTGGGGGCCCGTGTGTCAGTGGCACTGAGTGCCCAGTCAGCAGAGTTGACCATGGTCAATGTGGTCAACTGGGTCTAGGGGGCCCACGGGCAGCGACCCAAAGGCGGGCCACGCCGGTGCTAGGCCAGCGTCGGCACCGGAGCAACGCCGGCGAGGCCATCCGCGGCGGCCAAACACCGGAGACGGTCGGAATCGCGCTACGGCGCATCATTTGAGCCGTGGTCAGGCGCGTTTGAACAACCACTCGACCGCGTGTCGAATGGTGGTGGACGGAGCAGCTGGGGTGGCTGGAGCTTGGGGCTACGGCGTCGCCGACAGCGATGCGCTCGGGCGAGATACGGCGAAGGCGATGCGGTTCGTTATCGAGCGAACTGAGAATCTGGGCAGGGCGTACGCGTTGCGGCGAGGCCAACGGTCGCGAGCCCATGACCATTTGGTCACCGGAAGCACGCCGGCGGCGAGCGGAGACGGCGACGCGTTCGGGCGCTCGTCAAGGTAGGTGCTAAGGGGCACGGGGAGGGAAGCAAGTGTCACGGTTGGCCTCAGCGAGCAGCCCTGAGCATGCTCGTGTGCTCGGGTGAGCATGACGATGCCCACAGCAACGACGGTGAACTATGTGGCAGAGCTGCGTTCGGGCGGCGATGGCAGTGGTGGCTACGGCGACGGAAACGCATGGGAGAGGGAGTGGAACGTCGCGCGGGCTTACAGTGAGCCTGTAGTTGTGCTTAAGCGCGCTCGGGGAAGATCAACAGCGACGAATCGGCGATGAAGGACAAGACCGCCATAGGGGAAGAAGAGGTTGCCTGGCTCGCTCCGGTGGCTCCTGGCTTGGTTCGGTGGTCGAGGAAGACGTCGTGGGGCACGATGGCGCTCGGGGACTCGTCGGAGAGGGACGGGGACAACATGGTCAGCACAGCAGACGGTGCAGGGTGCGTCGACGAGGCGGATCTGGAGGAGGGGGAGCGAGTGTGCGAGGGGATAGTGATACGTCTCCGTCGTATCTATAATTTTTGATTGTTCCATGCCAATATTATTCAACTTTCATATACTTTTGGCAACTTTTTATACTATTTTTTGGGACTAACATATTGATCCAGTGCCCAGTGCCAGTTCCTGTTTGTTGCATGTTTTATGTTTCGCAGAAACCCAATATCAAACGGAGTCCAAATGGGATAAAAACGGACGAAGAATTATTTTGGAATATTTGTGATTTTTGGGAGGAAGAATCAACGCGAAACGGTGCCCGAGGTGGCCACGAGAGTGGCCCACGCCACCCCGCCAGGGGGGCACGCCCCCTATCTAGTGGGCCACCCGTAAGGCGGTTGATGCCCTTCTTTGGCTGCAAAAAAGCTAATTTTTGGAAAACGATCTGGGCGAAGGTTTCAGTCCAATCGGAGTTATGGATCTCCAGATATAAAGAAAACGGTGCCAAAGCAGAATTCCAGAACGCAGAAACAGAGAGATAGATCCAATCTCGGAGGGGCTCTCGCCCCTCCCACGCCTAGGGAGCCAAGAACCAGAGGGGAAACCCTTCTCCCATCTAGGGAGAAGGTCAAGGAAGAAGAAGAAGAAGAAGGGGGGCTCTCTCCCCCTTGCTTCCCGTGGCGCCGGAACGCCACCGGGGGCCATCATCATCATCGCGATCTTCACCAACACCGCCGTCATCTTCACCAACATCTCCATCACCCTCCCCCTTCTATATTCAGTGGTCCACTCTCCCGCAACCCATTGTACCCTCTACTTGAACATGGTGCTTTATGCTTCATATTATTTTCCAATGATGTGTTGCCATCCTATGATGTCTGAGTAGATCTTCGTTGTCCTATTGGTGGTTGATGAATTGCTATGATTGATTTAATTTGCTTGTGGTTATGTTGTTGTATTATGGTGCCCATCATATGAGCGCGCGCGTGGATCACACCATAGGGTTAGTTGTATGTTGATAAGACTATGTATTGGAGGGCTAGAGTGACAGAACCTTCCATCTAGCATAGAAATTGATACATACGGATTGAAGGGGGACCAATATATCTTAATGCTATGGTTGGGTTTTACCTTAATGAACGTTAGTAGTTGCGCACTGCTTGCTAATAGTTCCAATCATAAGTGCATAGGATTCCAAGTCAGGGATGACACGCTAGCGGTGGCCTCTCCCACATAAAACTTGCTATCGGTCTAGTAAAGTAGTCAATTGCCTAGGGACACTTTCACAACTCCTACCACCACTTTTCCACACTCGCTTTATTTACTTTATTGGATCTTTATTTAAACAGCCCCTACTTTTCTATTTACGTGTTCTTCATTATCTTGCAAACCTTTCCAATCACACCTACAAAGTACTTCCAGTTTCATACTTGTTCTAGATAAAGCGAACATCAAGCGTGCGTAGAGTCGTATCAGTGGCCGATAGGACTTGAGAGATTATTTGTTCTACCTTTAGCTCCTCGTTGTGTTCGACACTCTTACTTATCGAAAGAGGCTACAACTATCCCGTATACTTGCGGGTTATCAAGACCTTTTTCTGGTGCCGTTGCCGGGGAGTCATAGCGTGGGTGAATATTCTCGTGTGTGCTTGTTTGCTCTATCACTAAGTAATTTTTATTTGCTGTTCTTAGTTGTTCTCTATCTTTAGTTATGGATATGGAACGCAAAATACCAAAAAAATTAGATGTACTTGCTACTCATGTAGATGGGTTAACTCTTAAAACCCCCGATTCTCATTATGTGAAAGATATTATGTACTACTTTGATAATCCTGAGAAAACCCCATTCAACTTTATAATGGGAAACTCGTTGGATCAACGTGAATACTTTAGGGATTATCGCTCGACACAAAAAGGGAAACTATTATGGGATCAATTTATTATGTTGCATTGGTATGCCTGGAATCTCTGCTTGAGATATGATATTACTTGTTACTCTAGGATGAAGGCTCCACACCTTCCCTTTTCATGCAAATTTAATGATAATGAAACCTTAGCTTCTTATGCTAATGGTATATATGATTACTAAGATGTGGAACAAATAGAAGAATTTTTTGCTTTTAAGGCTGCTTATGAAATTGAAGCTTTGTTTGAAAAGTATGAAGCTTTTGATGATGATGGTTATAGGCCTGAAAATCTTGCTATACTTAGATATTGCTATGAAAATTATGAATACAATTATTATATTAATGCTTTTATGAAGAAAGTCTCCGCTGTCCAAGAAGAGACTAATATTTTGCAGGAAGCTATGGATGAAGAAATTGATGAAACTGTGAGCTCATTGGATGAAAAAGATGAGGAGGAGAGCGAAGAACAAAAGGAGGAAGAGCGGATTAGCTACCCGTGCCCACCTTCTAATGAGAGTAACTCTTCAACTCATACATTGTTTAATTCCCCTTCGTGCTTACAGAAGGATGATTGCTATGATCCCTTGAATTTTTTTGAAATATCCCTTTTTGATGATGCTTGTTATGCTTGTGGCCAAGATGCCAATATGAATTATGCTTATGGAGATGAACTTGCTATAGTTCCTTATGTTAAACATGAAATTGTTGCTATTGCACCCATGCATGATAGTCCTATTATCTTTTTGAATTCTCCCTACTACACTTTATCGGAGAAGTTTGTGCTTATTAAGGATTATATTGATGGGTTGCCTTTTACCATTGCACATGATGATTTTGATAGATATAATATGCATGTGCTTGCTGCTCCTACTTGCAATTATTATGAGAGAGGAACTTTATCTCCACCTCTTTATGTTTCCAATACGATAGAATTGCAAGAAACTGTATATACTATGCATTGGCCTTTATTTGTGTGCATGAATTGTTCTTTTATGACATGCCGATGCATAGGAAGAGAGTTAGCCTTCGTTGTTGCATGATATATGTTACTTTGTGCTCATTACTAAATTACAAATCATTGTTAATTAAAATTGGCTTTGATATACCTTGGGATCCAGGTGGATCCATTACTTGAGCACTATATGCCTAGCTTAATGGCTTTAAAGAAAGCGTTGTCGGGGAGACAACCCGGAAGTTTTAGAGAGTCATTTATTTCTATTGAGTGCTTTCATATAGTCTAAAAACAAAAAAATAAAGAGGGGAACCTAAAAACTTTTCAAAAAGGAAAGTGAAAGTGAGAAAGACAAGCATTGTTGAAGTGGGAGCTAGCCTTGAACTTTGTTCATGCTCACGGAAACTTTGTGAATCTTGATTACAGAAACTTTTCATCAAAGATAATTATCCCCTTGTACAATTCCATTGTATTATAAAAATAATGTGCCAAGGTTTGCCTTTAGGATGTTTACAATGCTTGTTGGTTTGTACGGTGCAGGACAGAAACTTTGGCTGTAGTGCACGATTTTACATTTTTAACTGGAAAGTCAATTGGTTCTGATTCCTTTAGCACTGTATTTCTATACAACTTGTTTATTTTTCCAATTTTTGGTAGAATTTTTGGTACTATAAGTATGGTGGATGTTCAGATTACTACAGACTGTTCTGTTTTTGACAGATTCTGTTTTTGATGCATAGTTTGCTTGTTTTGATGAATCTATCAATTTGTATCAGTGGATTAAGCCATGGAAAAGCTATATTACAGTAGACATGGTTTGCAACAGTACTTAGAGTGGTGATTTTCTTTATTATACTAACGGATCTTACCGAGTTTTATGTTGAAGTTTTGTGTGGATGTAGTGTCTAATCGAGGATCTCTCGATATGAGGAAAAGGAAGAGAGGAAAGAGCTCAAGCTTGGGGATGCCAGAGGAACCCCAAGTAAATATTCAAGGAAACTCAAGAGTCTAAGCTTGGGGATGCCCCGGAAGGCATCCCCTCTTTCTTTAACAAGTAGGCATCCCCTCTTTCTTCAACAAGTATCGGTATGTTTTCGAATTCGTTTCGTTCATGCATTATGTGCAAGTCTTGGAGCGTCTTTTGCATTTAGTTTTCATTTTTCTTTTTATGCACCATGCTGGTATGAGATAGTCTTCGGTTGATTTATAGAATGCTCATTGCACTTCACCTAAATCTTTTGAGTATGGCTGTATAGAATGCTTCATGTGCTTCACTTATATCATTTGAAGTTTGCATTGGCTGTTTCTCTCCATATAGACAACCGCCATTTGTAGAATGCTCTTTTTCTTCACTTATGTTTTTTCGAGCATGGGCATATTTTTTGTAGAAAGAATTAAACTCTCTTGCTTCACTTATATCTATTTAGAGAGATGACAGGAATTGGTCATTCACATGGTTAGTCATAAAATCCTACATAAACTTGTAGATCACTGAATATGACATGTTTGATTCCTTGCAATAGTTTTGCGATATAAAGGTGGTGATATTAGAGTCGTGCTAGTTGAGTAATTGTGAAATTGAGAAATACTTGTGTTGAGGTTTGCAAGTCTCGTAGCATGCATGTATGGTGAACCGTTAGGTAACGAAGTTGGAGCATGAGGTGCTCTTTGATTGCTTTCCTTATGAGTGGCAGTCGGGGACGAGCGATGGTCTTTTCCTACCAATCTATCCCTCTAGGGGCATGCGTAGTAGTACTTTGCTTCGAGGGCTAAGTAGACTTTTGCAATAAGTATATGAGTTCTTTATGACTAATGTGAGTCCATGGATATATGCACACTCACCCTTCCACTTTGCTAGCCTCTATTGTGCCGCGCAACTTTTGCCGGTATCATGAACCCATTATTTACCTCCCTCAAAACGGCCACCATACCTACCTATCATGGCATTTCCATAGCCATTCCGAGATATATTGCCATGCAACTTCCATCATCATCATATACATGACTTGAGCATTCATTGTCATATTGCTTTGCATGATCGTAAGATAGCTAGCATGATGTTTTCATGGCCTGTCCGTTTTTTGATGTCATTGCTATGCTAGATCATTGCACATCCCGGTACACCGCCGGAAGCATTCATATAGAGTCATATCTTTGTTCGAGCATTCTAATATTGAGTTGTAAGTAAATAAAAGTGTGATGATCATCATTATTAGAGCATTGCCCCAGTGAGGAAAGGATGAAGGAGACTATGATTCCCCCACAAGTCGGGATGAGACTCCGGACTTTATGAAAAATAAAAGAGGCCAAAGAAGCCCAAATTAAAAAAAGAGGCCAAAGAAGCCCACCAAAAAGAAAGAAAAAAATGAAAAAGAAAAAGAAAAAAAATGAGAGAAAAAGAGAGAAGGGGCAATGTTACTATCCTTTTACCACACTTGTGCTTCAGAGTAGCACCATGTTCTTCATAAAGAGAGTCTCCTATGCTTTCACTTTCATATACTAGTGGAATTTTTCATTATAGAACTTGGCTTGTATATTCGAATGATGGGATTCCTCAAAATGCCCTAGGTCTTCGTGAGCAAGCAAGTTGGATGCACACCCACTTAGTTTCTTTTGTTGAGCTTTCATATATTTATAGCTCTAGTGCATCCGTTGCATGGCAATCCCTACTCACTCACATTGATATCTATTGATGGGCATCTCCATAGCCCGTTGATACGCCTAGTTGATGTGACACTATCTTCTCCCTTTTTGTCCTCACAACCACCACCAAATACCACCATAGTGCTATGTCCATGGCTTGCGCTCATGTATTGTGTAAGAGTTGAAAAAGCTGAAGCACGTTAAAAAGTATGAACCAATTGCTCAGCTCGTCATCGGGGTTGTGCATGATGGGAGCATTTTGTGTGACGAAGATGGAGCATAGCCAGACTATATGATTTTTTAGGGATGAGCTTTCTTTGGCTATGTTATTTCGATAAGACATAATTGCTTGGTTGGTATGCTTGAAGTATTATTGTTTCTATGTCAAATGATAGACTATTGCCTTGAATCACTCGTGTCTTAATATTCATGCCATGATTAGACATATGATCAAGATTATGCTAGGTAGCATTCCACATCAAAAATTATCTTTTTTATCATTTAACTACTCGAGGACGAGCAGGAATTAAGCTTCGGGATGCTGATACGTCTCCGTCGTATCTATAATTTTTGATTGTTCCATGCCAATATTATTCAACTTTCATATACTTTTGGCAACTTTTTATACTATTTTTGGGACTAACATATTGATCCAGTGCCCAGTGCCAGTTCTTGTTTGTTGCATGTTTTATGTTTCGCAGAAACCCAATATCAAACGGAGTCCAAACGGGATAAAAACGGATGGAGAATTATTTTGGAATATTTGTGATTTTTGGGAGGAAGAATCAACACGAAACGGAGCCCGAGGTGGCCACGAGAGTGGCCCACACCACCCCTCCAGGGGGGCGCGCCCCCCTATCTCGTGGGCCACCCATAAGGCGGTTGATGCCCTTCTTTGGCCACAAGAAAGCTAATTTTTGGAAAATGATCTGGGCGAAGGGTTTCAGTCCAATCGGAGTTATGGATCTCCAGATATAAAGAAAACGGTGCCAGGGCAGAATTCCAGAACGCAGAAACAGAGAGATAGATCCAATCTCGGAGGGGCTCTCGCCCCTCCCATGCCTTGGGATCCAAGAACCAGAGGGGAAACCCTTCTCCCATCTAGGGAGAAGGTCAAGGAAGAAGAAGAAGAAGGAGGGCTCTCTCCCTCTTGCTTCCGGTGGCGCCGGAACACCGCCGAGGGCCATATCATCACCGCGATCTTCACCAACACTTCTGTCATCTTCACCAACATCTCCATCACCTTCCCCCTTCTATATTTAGCGGTCCACTCTCCCGCAACCCGCTGTACCCTCTACTTGAACATGGTGCTTTATGCTTCATATCATTTTCCAATGATGTGTTGCCATCCTATGATGTCTGAGTAGATCTTCGTTGTCCTATTGGTGGTTGATGAATTGCTATGATTGATTTAATTTGCTTGTGGTTATGTTGCTGTCCTATGGTGCCCATCATATGAGCGCGCGCGTGGATCACACCATAGGGTTAGTTGTATGTTGATAGGACTATGTATTGGAGGGCTAGAGTGACAGAAGCTTCCACCTAGCATAGAAATTGATACATACGGGATTGAAGGGGGACCAATATATCTTAGTGCTATGGTTAGGTTTTACCTTAATGAACATTAGTAGTTGCGGACTGCTTGCTAATAGTTCCAATCATAAGTGCATAGAATTCCAAGTCAGGGATGACATGCTAGCAGTGGCCTCTCCCACATAAAACTTGTTATCGGTCTAGTAAAGTAGTCAATTGCCTAGAGACACTTTCACAACTCCTACCACCACTTTTCCACACTCGCTTTATTTACTTTATTGCATCTTTATTTAAAGAGCCCCTACTTTTCTATTTATGTGTTCTTTATTATCTTGCAAACCATTCCAATCACACCTACAAAGTACTTCTAGTTTCATACTTCTTCTAGGTAAAGTGAACGTCAAGCGTGCGTAGAGTCGTATCAGTGGCCGATAGGACTTGAGAGAGTATTTGTTCTACCTTTAGCTCCTCGTTGGGTTTGACACTCTTACTTACCGAAAGAGGCTACAACTATCCCGTATACTTGTGGGTTATCAGATAGGGACTGGCGCGAGGGGGGGTAGGCAGGGCAAGTGGGAGGCGAGGGGCTGAGGCATCGGGGCATGGAGGCCTTATCCTCCCCTCGACACCGGCGAGGGGGTCCGGTGGCGACCGCACCCTGTAGCGGCACGCGACCGAGGAACGGGAAGGGGGCGCGGTGCGGGGAGCTGGGTTGGCTTGCTTTGGTGGGACAAGGCCCATGGGAAGGCCAGGGGCTGAGGCCCTTCTTCCACTTTTTTAAACAATTTTTCTATTCTTTTAAAACTTCTGTTTTCAAATAGTTTAGGCCAGTTAAACACTTTGCAAAAAATGTTGGTTCACCACCAATATTAATTATGCATTATTCGGCCCAATATGAACATTTTAGTTTTCATGTTTGAGCATTTTTTTGAATTTCATACATAATTTGAAATTGAATTCAACTGGAATTGAAAGAGATAAGAGACAATGATGAACAACACTTGTTTAGAAAAAGGATTAACTTAACCCCCGGGATTACTGTAGCATCATTACATCGGGGTGTTACAGCTCTCCTCCTCTAAAAGAAATTCTCGTCCCAAGAATTAAGAGGTAGAAGGGAACGGGTCGGGGTATTCAGCCCAGAGGTTATCTTCGCGTTCCCAAGTGGCTTCATCTTTAGTATGATTCGACCATTGCACCTTGAGGAACTTGGTAACCTTCTGGCGGGTTCGACATTCGGCTTCTTCAAGAATGCGGATAGGATGCTCTTTGTATGTGAGATCATCTTGAACTTCAATCAATTCCGGATCCACTTCATGTTCCGGATCCTTGAAGCAACGACGAAGTTGTGACACGTGGAAGACGTCATGGACGTGAGAGAACTGAGGTGGCAACTCCAATTGATAAGCCACCAGTCCTCGACGGGCGAGAATGCGGAAGGGACCAATGTAGCGTGGAGCTAGCTTGCCCTTGACTCCAAACGGATGAGTGCCTCTCAAAGGAGTGACATGCAGATAAGCTTGATCACCAGATTGATAAGTTGAACCCCAGTGTTTCTGGTCATAGTTGCTCTTCTGGCGGGACTGGGCCGCCTAGAGGTTATCCCGGACAATGTGAACCTGCTCTTCAGCTTGTTGAATAATATCTGGACCAATGAGTGTTTGTTCCCCAGTTTCTGACCAATTCAAAGGGGTTCAGCACTTACGTCCATAAAGCACCTCGAAGGGTGCCATCTTCAAGCTGGCTTGATAGCTGTTGTTATAAGAGAACTCCACATAAGGGAGAGATTCTTCCCACTTCTTGCCGAAAGAAATAACACAAGCACGCAACATATCTTCAAGAATTTGATTGACTCGCTGGACTTGGCCTTAGGATTGGGGATGAACCAGTGCTCTAGGTAATATGAGTTCCCATTGCCTCTTGGAAACTATCCCAGAACTTCGAAGTGAAAATACTGCCGCGGTCTGAACTGATCTCCTTTGAAATGCTGTGGAGTGACACAATTCTGGAGATATACAAGTTTGTTAATTGACTAGCAGTGATTATCTCTTTGACTGGCAGAAAGTGAGCAACCTTCGAGAATTGGTCAATGACGACAAAGATAGCATCGTTACCTTTCTGAGACTTTGGAAGGCCAGTGACGAAGTCCATTTGGATCTTATCCCACTTCCATTCAGGAATCGGAAGCGGTTGTAGAAGTCCAGCTGGTTTCTGATGATCTGCTTTGACGCGACGACAAACGTCACATTCTTCGATATATCGAGCAATGTCTTGCTTCACTTTAGACCACCAGTACTTCTAACAGATGTCTAGATACATCTTGGTACTTCCTGGATGAATAGAGAGAGGGGTGTCATGTGCTTCTTTCATCACCTTCTCTGTCATAAGCTCAAACCGGGGCACTACAATGCGATCTCTGAGGTATAAGTTTCCATCTTCACCAAGTGAGAAATCTCTGGATTTCTCTAAGGCAAGATCCTTTTTCATCAAATCAACGTGAGCATCTTTGGCTTGTGCAGACTTAGCTTTGAGAAGATTTGGTTCCAGGACAAGGTTATTTAGAGAACCCTGTGTAACTAGTTGATGGTTTAGCTTGCATAGCTCTTCATAAAGGTGGGGTTGAGCTTTGTAGACCATGTGATTATTGCAATAAGACTTGCGGCTCAAGGCATCGGCCATTAATTAGCCTTGCTAGGGTATAAGATATACCGCAGTTGTAGTAAGCAGTAGCTTCCATCCATCGCTGCTGACGGAGGTTCAGATCTGGCTGAGTAAACAGGTACTTCAGACTCTGATGATTGGTGAAGATCTCGCAACGATTACCAAGAAGGTACTGTCGCCATAGCTTCAGTGCAAAGATAACTGTAGGAAGATCAAGGTCGTGAACTGGGTAGTTCTCTTCATGAGGACACACTTGACGGGAGGCATAAGCAATCACCCTGCGCTCTTGCATTAGGATACAGCCTAATCCTTGACGTGAAGCGTCGCAATAGATGGCGAAGTCCTTGCGAGAATTAGGGGGAGCAAGCACTGGGGCGGAAGTCAGCTTGTCCTTGAGTGTCTGGAAACTTTCCTGGCACTTTTCAATCCAATCAAACTTAACGCCTTTGTGTAGCAGATTGGTCAGTGGCTTGGCGATCTTGGAGAAGTTCTTGACAAAGCATCAACAATAGCTAGCTAGTCCGAGAAAGCTTCTAACTTGCTTGATAGTCTTCGGAGGGGTCTAGCCAAGAATAGCCTGAAGTTGCTCTGGGTTAACGGCAATACCATCCTTGGAGATGACATGCCCAAGGTAGGTTACTTCAGGAAGCCAGAATTCGCACTTGGAATACTTGGCATAAAGTTGATGCTCTCGAAGCTTTTCCAGAACAAGACGAAGATGTTCAGCATGTTCTTCTTTATTCTTCGAATATACTAGAATATCATCCAGATAGACTACGACAAACTTGTCAAGGTAATCCATGAATATGTAGTTCATTAGATGAGAGAATGTAGTTGGAGCATTGGTTAAACCAAATGACATGACGGTGTACTCGTAAGAACCATAACGAGTGACAAATGCGGTCTTTGGAATATCCTCTTCATGAACACGGATCTGGTGGTAACCCAACCTCAAGTCGAGTTTAGAGAATATCGATGAACGAGCCAGTTGATCATACAGATCATTGATCCGAGGAAGGGGATATTTGTTCTGAATTGTAGCTTGGTTGATAGGACGGTAGTCTTGGACCAAACGGTTCGTTCCGTCCTTCTTCTTGACGAAGAGAGAAGGTGCTCCCCAAGCAGAGGAACTTGGACGAATGAAACCCTTGCAAAGAGATTTGTCGATTTCCTCCTTAAGTTCAAGGAGTTCATGAGGTGGCATCTTGTAGGGTCGTTTGGCAATAGGAACGGTGTCACGCCCAAGATGTGACCCTATCCTAAAGAAACTCGAAGGTCCCACCAAGGATAGAAGCACATCTTGAAGACGCTTTTGCAAGGTGGATATCATTACATCAACATTACATAATAGATAGGGATACATACATAAGGCATACAATGCCACACAAATACAACATCATCTTACATCAGAGCACCATCCGTCTACGGATGAAACACAAACAGAAACTCAAACGACATCCACCCTGCTAGCCCAGGATGCCGACCTGGAACCTATCCCCAGATCAAAGAAGAAGCAGAAGAAGAACTCCAAAACAAGCAAACATCGCTCTCGCGTCATGATCATCGCATAACCTGTACCTGCAACTGTTGTTGTAGTAATCTATGAGCCACGAGGACTCTGCAATCCCATTACCATGGGTATCAAGACTAGCAAAGCTTAATGGGTAGGGAAGGGGTAAAGTGGTGAGGTTGCAGCAGGGACTAAGCATATATGGTGGCTAACATACACAAATAAGAGCGAGAAGAGAGCAAACGGAACGGTCGTGAAGCTAGCAATGATCAAGAGGTGATCCTGAACTCCTACTTACGTCAAAAATAACCTAGAACCGTGTTCACTTCCCGGGCTGCACCAAAAAGAGACCATCACGGCTACACATGTGGTTGATGCGTTTTAGTTCATATCTGGTGTCAAGTTATCTACAACCGGACATTAACAAACTCCCATCTGCCACATAATCGTGGGCACGGCTCTCGAAAGTTTATACCCTGCAGGGGTGTCCCAACTTAGCCCATCACAAGCTCTCATGGTCAACGAAGGATATTCCTTCTCCCAGGACGACCCGGTCAGTCTCGGAATCCCAGTTTACAAGACATTTCGACAATGGTAAAACAAGACTAGCAAGACCGCCCGATGCGCCGACAATCCCGATAGGAGCTGCACATATCTCGTTCTCAGGGCAACACCAGATGAGACTAGCTACGAGTAAAACCAAGCCTCAAGTTTCCCCGAGGTGGCCCCGCAGGCAGCTCGGTTCAGACCAGCACTTAGAGAAGCACTGGCCTGGGGGGGGGGCTAAAATAAAGATGACCCTCGAGAGAGCGACTCCCAAGGGAAAAGTAGGTGGTGGTGAGGCAAATGGTAAAACCAAGGTTGGGCCTTGCTGGAGGAGTTTTATTCAAAGCGAACTTTCAAGGGGGTCCCATAAATCACCCAACCATGTAAGGAACGCAAAATCAAGGAACATAACTCCAGTATGACGGAAACTAGGGCGGCAAGAGTGGAACAAAACACCAGGTGTCGGTGTCAAAACTGGCGGATCTCGGGTAGGGGGTCCTGAACTGTGCGTCTAGGAGCATGGTAACAGGAGACAAGGGACACGATGTTTTTACCCAGGTTCGGGCCCTCTCGGTGGAGGTAAAACCCTACTCCTGCTTGATTAATATTGATGATATGGGTAGTACAAGAGTTGATCTACCACGAGATCGAAGAGGCTAAACCCTAGAAGCTAGCCTATGGTATGATTGTTGTTCGTCCTACGGACTAAAACTCTCCGGTTTATATAGACACCGGAGAGGGCTAGGGTTACATAGAGTCGGTTACAATGGGAGGAGATCTTCATATCGTATCGCCAAGCTTGCCTTCCACGCCAAGGAAAGTCCCTATCCGGACACGGGACGAAGTCTTCAATCTTGTATCTTCATAGTCCGGGAGTCCGGCCAAAGGTCATAGTCCGGCCATCCGGACACCCCCTAATCCAGGACTCCCTCAGTAGCCCCCGAACCAGGCTTCAATGACCACGAGTCCGGCGGGCAAATTGTCTTCAGAATTGCAAGGCGGGTTCTTCTCCAGCTCCATATACTTGTAGAATAGTGTCCGGCTTCTGATAAATGCTGCGCTCCTTGGCTTCCACGTCCAATAAAGGCCATATTCCACGTGTCGAACGAATATGAAAAGCCAGGGTATTTTTACATTTTCCCCCATAGCTGCTCAAATGAGCTGCCTATAAAAAGAGACGAGGATCTAGATCCGAACCACACCATCTCCCCTTCGCAAGCTTTCATCGGAGCGCTTCTGACCAGAAAATACGTTCCACCATGGACAGCCGACGCGGCTCCTCTTCTCGCGCTCCCGGCCCCAAGCCTGTGGATTGGGAGAGATGCTCCGTCCCGCACAGCAACCTAGTAGTGCTTCAATCCAAGGGCCACTCCCCCCGGCATATATGGTCCCAGTTCGATCCGGGGTTGCCACCTATGGCGATGAAGAGCAGGCGGAGAGCGTCCCCAATCCCTCCCAAGGAGAGCGGGTGTGCCTAGTACCTTATTTAATAAGGGGACTTGGATTTCCAATTCATCCGTTTCTCTGAGGTCTACTGGAGTTCTACGGCCTCTAGCTACACAACCTCACACCTGCCTCCATACTGCACATGGCGGGCTTTGTGGCCCTTTGCAAGCTATTCTTGGGCGTCGAGGTCCATTTCACACTGTGGAAGAGGTTGTTCTGCCTTGTGCCCCGCTCTCAGGGGGGTCAATTTATCAAGTGGGCGGAGCCGAACTATGGCGCATCACCGGGACCGGATACCTATCCGGTACCCCTAAGAAGGCGTCCGAGGACTAGTCTTCGGAATGGTTTTATGTGGATGACGTCCCCCTACCGGACCCTGTGCGGATCGGCCTCCCTGAGTTTAACAATGCTCCGTTAAAGAAACGCCTTAGCTGGCGCCCATGGAATCCCCAAAGGGAAACTGACTGGGACGTCCTTTACCTGATGAGCCGGATAAGATTGTTGGCTCATTCCGGATTGACCATGATCGAGGTCATGGCCACATGCATTACGCGGGGGGCGCAACCGCTTCAGTACAGAGGCCACCCCATGTGGGATTTCAACGGGGAGGACGATGCCAGCCGGTGTGGTCGCAAGGGACCAGATTCGGCTGCCTCTCTAACGGAGATCTTATCCACTTTGTATAAGGGAGAAGAAGAAGAATTCATTCGTGTCAACCCATGGGGCGGATTCTCCATGTATAACCCTTCGAGCTGGGTAAGCGAACACTTTCACTTATCTACCCGCTTCCATAATTCTCATAATTGAGTACTTAGTCTGGCGATGTTAATGTAGGAGCTACGCCAGACGGTGAAGGAGATCAACAGCCCTCTCCCACAGCCCGAGGACCCAGAACGATCCCTCGATCCGGATTCCCAAGAGGACCCGGACTTATGTGTGGAGTTAATTGACGGGGTGTTTCATCAGTTGAGTAAGGACAACACCTTAGTGGCCATTACGGCCGATTATCCCGGACTACTTCCAGCCTCAAAGGTAACCGAGACCGAAGTCTCTGTACTTTGAAGGAGATCCATCCATGCCTTATTTTGAATGTTGTAAATAGTGTTTCGTTTTGCAGGGGAAATCCTTGAGGCGAAGTGTCGGGCCCACGGTGGGCAGCCGACAGGGGCCGCTGAAGCCAGGCGGGCCATAAAGAAGTGCGGACCAGATCGAGACTCCGGTGCAACGGTACGTCATGCGAATCTAACGCCTAGGGCTTATGCCCTCAAGTCAAGCTAACGCCCATGCTCTCCTTAGGAAGAAGAGAGCCCGCCGGACTATATCCACCGGCCAGACTTCAAGGCCGGGTCCGGAAGCGGAGGCAGACACGGGGCGCGCGTCGGGCATTCCTTCGACAGAGGATGCAGACGGGCTATCTGCCACCAATTCAGAGGTGGAGAGTGCCATGAACCACAGGCATCGCCGGACTGTTCTTCAGGACGCATGTTTTCCCCCAGAGGCATTGAACGCCTTTAATACGGGAGATGCGTACCTCCGTGCCGCTCAAAATGGTCTAGCCAGAGCCATAGAGCAATATGTAAAAGACATACGGGTGAGTAAATCTGATGGTTATATATGTCAGTAGCCCCCGAGACTTGAAATAGTTAAAATTACTGTTTTAAGGATCATATGTTATGTAGGGTCTTACAGGGAAGAACACGCAACTGTCTCAGGAGCTGGCAGAGTGCAAGGCCCAACTCGAGGCCGCACTGGCCGCTTCAGCTATTGCCAAGGGAACCCCCTCAGGTAATATATGCTCCGAAAAATAATTCTGTTGTAAAGTGCGGCATGTGTGCAATTCTGACGATAACAATGCAGATGGGGCCGGAGTGAATCCGGACAAGCAACAACTCCTACGCCAGCTAAAGGTTGGCGAGAGCGTGCTGACAAGGGTGAGGCAAGAGAAGAACAAACTTCAAGACGCTAATACCCAGCTGGGCAAGGAACTAAAGGATGTTCGTATTCAGCTATCTGCTTCCGTAAAGGAGAATCGGCGACTTCGATGCGGCATTTTTAGTAAGTGCTTGAACGAATTCTCGAAAAAAAATCGGTGAGGAAGTGGATTGACAGAGCTATGTCTGTAGGTCTGCTGACAGGTCGTCCTGTGGAGGAAATGCCCGGTTCGGCAGGCAATGCAAGGCATTGTCCAGGCTATGTGGCCATCCCTCTGCGCGTCCGAAGGCCTTGGGGAGCTTGCCAAGAATCTGGAGGGAGTTCGACAGCGCTTCCGGTTGTGGAAGATATCGGCCTGTCATCAAGGTGCCAGGGAGGCCTGGGCCATGGTGAAGACTCGGTACACAAAGGCTGACCCGAACCATATGGCCGAAGTCGGCCCTATGGGTCCTGACGGAAAGGAGATCACTGTCAATTTACTATATGGCCAGGTAGAGCTGGCTGCAAAGTATTCTCAACAGGACTGTAAATTAGACCGCCTGTTGGATGGTATTGAAGAAGAATATACCGGGTCGGATTGACTCCGTAATTTAAAATGACATGAAAAATGCCTTCTAGCCGAATTGTATATCGTTTGTCATTGCGGACCTTTTCGCTTCGACCTCTGGACCCTATAGTCTAGAGTGTGTCCGAATACCCTCTCGATTATGTAAGAACCGGGGCATGCATGGAGACAAGGCGTAGGGGTCATAATTGCTTTAGCAGACAAGTGCCCAACTAGTTATGTTATATTACATGGTTAGTAAGAAACATCTTCTAGGGAGAATAGTTCCGTTAGGGGTTCCTTTCCCTGGGAGGCATGCCCTAAGGTGCATGTCCGAACTGCTAAAAATAGCAGAAAAGCATCTGGGAGCAGATAAATAAACAAGAAAAATCATCTTTTAGTTCACCGACTGAATATTCCCTTAAGAACGCTAGCTTTCGGCTTCACCCAGTCTGAGGTACACATCTGGCTGACCCGGCAGTAACAATCGCAGAGGTGCTCCCTTTACCACCTAGCCGAACGAATGGGAACGTAGGGGTAAGCACAGGAGCCAGGCAACCCAACTTGGCCAAAACTTAAGTCATATCGATGCATATAATGGTGTATAAAAGGTTCATGCGGAAGTGTCACACATGTTTTGGGCATGAGGCCCGTTTATATAAACTTCTGATAAAGAAGCCCCCACGTATGATGAGCGCGGGTGGCGCATCAAGAATGTGCGAACAATGCACAGGCAAGCCCCTAAGGGCTTGGGAGAAAAAAGGTAGAGAGAAGGAGAGAAATGCCAGACAGCTAATGGGGAAAAATAAAAAAGGGACAGAGGAAGGAGACGAACACGGAGTCCGGCGCTAGGCATAGAATCTTCGTAGGCGTGCTGCGTTCCATGGGTTCGGCTCGAGTCGGTCGTCCGATGCGCTTTGCAGACGGTACGCTCCACCAGTCAGTACTTGGTCAATTATGAAGGGACCCTCCCATTTGGGCTTTAGTTTGTCCTTTTTCTTGTCCGGCAGGCGTAGAACAAGTTCGCCAACATTATAAGTTTTGGCCCGTACTTCTCTGCTTTGATATCTTCGAGCCTGCTGTTGATAGAATGTGGAACAGGCTTTTGCCACATCGCACTCCTCGTCCAATGCATCCAAGCTGTCCTGCCGATCGAGCTCGGCTTCTCTTTCTTCATACATGCGCACTCGAGGTGAGTCATGAATTATGTCGCAGGGCAGAACTACCTCTGCGCCGTATACCATAAAAAATGGTGTGAATCCGGTAGTGCGATTTGGCGTGGTCCGCAGCCACCAGAGTACGGAGTCAAGCTCCTCTACCCAGTGCGTGTTGGATTCCTTGAGGGATCGCACTAGTCTGGGTTTGATGCCGCTCATGATGAGACCGTTGGCTCGCTCGACTTGATCGTTAGTTTGTGGGTGATAGACTGAAGCGTAGTCGAGCTTGATGCCCATGTTTTTGCACCAGAGTTTAACTTCATCGGTCGTGAAGTTTGTGCCGTTGTCGGTTATGATGTTGTGGGGGACGCCGTAACGGTGTACAACCCCGGATATGAAGTCTATCACCGGTCCGGATTCGGACGTCTTTACGGGCTTGGCCTCTATCCATTTGGTGAATTTGTCCACCATGACCAGTAGATATTTTTTCTTATGGGTTCCTCCTTTAAGGGGTCCAACCATGTCAAGCCCCCAGACCGCAAAAGGCCAGGTGATGAGTATGGTTTGTAGGGCGGTAGGTGGCATGTGGCTTTTATTAGCGAATAATTGGCAACCGACGCATCGCTGCACTAAGTCCTGAGCGTCTGCCCGGGCCGTTGGCCAATAAAATCCGGTACGGAAGGCCTTGCTTACAAGGGCCCGGGCTGCGACGTGATGCCCTCCTAGTCTGGTATGAATTTCAGCCAGAAGATTTCGCCCTTCTTCTTCGGAGATACACCTTTGAAGGACTCCGGTTGTGCTCTTCTTATAAAGCTCTCCCTCGTGGACTTTGTAGGCTTTAGAGCGCCGCACTATGCAGCGAGCCTCGTTTTGGTCCTCGGGGAGTTCCTGCCTAGTTAGGTAGGCTAGGAATGGTTCTGTCCACGGGGCAATGACTGCCATTATTGTGTGGGCCAACGGTGTTGTTTCGTTGGCGGAGTCACCAACTATGTCAGAATGTTCGGTGAGGGGTAGTGTGGTTGTGTTCGAGCTGTTGTTTCCGAACTCTCCCTCCCATGTTACGGATGGCTTGAAAAGCCTCTCTAGGAAGATGTTGGGAGGGACGGGATTGCGCTTTGCTCTGATGCGTGCCAACACGTCTGCTGCCTGGTTGTTCTCCCGGGCTATATGGTGAAATTCGAGCCCCTCAAACCGGGCTAACATCTTTAAGACGGCGTTGCGATAAGCTGCCATTTTTGGATCTTTGGCGTCAAAGTCTCCATTTATTTGGGATATCGCGAGGTTTGAATCCCCACGGACCTCTAGGCGCTGAATGCCCATGGAGACTGCCATCCGGAGACAATGTAGAAGGGCCTCATGTTCGGCTGCGTTGTTTGAGTCCGTGTACATTATCTAGAGTACGTATTGGACTGTACCTCCTGTAGGGGACATCAGAACGACGCCAGCCCCCAGGCCAGCCAGTATTTTGGAGCCGTCGAAGTGCATGATCCAGTTGGAATATGTGCCGTACTCTTTAGGGAGCTCGGCTTCGGTCCATTCGGTGATGAAGTCAGCCGAAACCTGCGATTTGATAGCTCGCCATGGCTTGTAAATTATATCGAACGGAAGGAGCTCAATGGTCCATTTGGCAATCCAGCCAGTTGCGTCGCGGTTATTTATAATATCACTAAGAGGCACTTCGGATGCCACTGTTATTGAACACTCCTGGAAATAGTGTCGCAGCTTCCGGGATGCCATGAACACCGTGTATGCTATCTTTTGATAATGCGAGTACCGTGACTTGCATGGAGTTAGGACAGTGGACACGTAGTAAACTGGTTTTTGGAGAGGAAACTTGTGTCCCTCCGTTTCTCGTTCGACGACGAGCACCACGCTTACAACTTGATGGGTTGCCGCGATGTATAATAGCATTGGTTCGCACATGTTGGGCGCGGCCAGGACCGGATTTGTTGCCAGTATAGCTTTTATTTCTTCGAGTCCGGCCGTGGCAGCATCCGTCCACTCAAAGTGTTCGGTGCGCCGCAGGAGGCGATAAAGAGGTAATGCCTTTTCTCCTAAGCGGGAGATAAAGCGGCTTAGAGCCGCCACGCATCCAGTCAATTTTTGTATTTGCTTGAGGTATTTTGGGATATACAATTGCGATAGAGCTCGGATTTTGGCTAGGTTTGCCTCAATTCCTCTACCGGATACAATGAAGCCCAAGAGCTTTCCGGCTGGCACGCCGAAAACGCATTTTTCTGGGTTGAGCTTAATGTCATATGCTCGGAGATTGTCGAACGTCAGCCTCAAGTCGTCTACTAGAGTTTCGACATGTTTGGATTTGATGACCACGTCATCTACGTATGCTTCAACTGTTTTGCCGATCTGGTTGGCCAGACATGTCTGAATCATGCGTTGATATGTTGCACCGGCGTTTTTGAGCCCGAAGGGCATCATGTTGAAGCAGAATGGGCCGTATGGGGTGAGATGAATGACGTTGCGGCTTGGTTTGACTCTGCCATCTTGATTTGGTGGTAGCCAGAGCATGCATCGAGGAAACACAATGAATCGTGTCCTGCCGTGGCGTCGATGATTTGATCAATTCGGGGGAGGGGGAAGGGATCCTTCGGGCAGGCTTTATTTAGGTCTTTGAAATCGACACATAGGTGCCAGGATTTGTCCTTCTTTGGTACCATCACCAGGTTTGCTAGCCAGTCCAGATGTTTTATATCTCTGATGAATCCGGCTTCCAGTAGTTTTGCTAGCTCCTCTCCCATGGCTTGTCTCTTGGGTTCGAAGAAACGCCGAAGAGTCTGCTTAACGGGCTTGAATCCTTTTAGGATGTTCAGGCTGTGCTCGGCCAGCCTGCGTGGGATTCCTGGCATGTCTGAATGGTGCCAGGCAAAAATGTCCCAATTTTCTCGTAGGAATTCTCTGAGTGCGGCGTCTACATCGGGTTTTAGTTATGCCCCGATGGAGGCCGTTTTTGTGGTGTCCGTTGGATGGACTTGGAACTTGACTATTTCGTCTGCCGGCTTGAAGGAGGTGGACTTGGATCTTTTGTCGAGTGTCACATCGTCCCTGTCCACTGTTGACCGCAACACAGTTAGTTCCTCAGCTGTCAGGGCTTCGGATAGTGCCTCGAGGGCCAGTGCGGCTATCTTGTTTTCGGCGCGGAGCGCTGTGTCCGGGTCACTAGCAAGAGTGATGATTCCATTGGGTCCGGGCATTTTGAGCTTCATGTACCCGTAATGGGGTATAGCTTGAAAAATTGTGAATGCTTCTCGTCCTAACAGAGCGTGGTATCCGCTGCTGAACGGGGCCACTTGAAATGTGACCTCCTCGGATCTGTAATTATCCGTGTCTGAACACTACGTCTAGTGTGATTTTCCCTGAACAGCATGCTTCCCAGCTGGGGATTATTCCTCTAAAGGTTGTGTTGCTTCGCTCAATGCGGCTCCAGTCTATTTCCATTTTTCGCAGTGTTTCCTCATAGATGAGGTTCAATCCGCTGCCGCCGTCCATGAGTACCTTTGTAAGCCGGAAGCCGTCCACTATCGGACTGAGGACCAATGCGGCTGGTGCTCAGGCTGTTCGGAATTTAGGTTCGTCACTGGCATTAAAAGTAATAGCCGTGTCACTCCATGGATTTATTGTTGCTACCTGGTAGACTTCGGCAAGGCTGCGGAGTGTTCGCTTCCTTGCATTGTTCGATGCGAAGGTCTCGAAGACTGTTGACACCGTACTGGCGTTTCTGGGATGGTGCACTGCGGATTCTGGAGTTAAAAGCTCCTCGCCACTCCTGGCCACCTGCCGGAGTATCCAACATGCTCTAAGGCTGTGATTTGGTGCGACTTCCCCTGAACTATGAATTTTACAGGGTCCATTGAGCCATCCCTCCAGTACAGTCCCATACCCTATAGAGGGTTTTTGTTTTTTGCTGTTTGGCTTAGGTGCCTGGCGATAGTGCGCTCTTTTGTTTCGGACTGGGATTGTGTTCAAGGCCGGATTATCCCAGAACTTCGTTTCGATTTTCTGAATGCTTTCTGTCGCACAGTACTTTTGTACTATGGATGTCAAGTCGGCGAAGCGTGTAATTTCGCGACGACTTATGGCATTGAGGATTCCGATGTCCGTGTAGTTGTTACAGAAGAATGTAATTGCATCCTCCTCACGGCAGTCCTTTATCCTGTTTATAACCAGGAGGAATCTGGCCCAGTAGTGGTGTACTGTTTCTCTGGGCTCTTGCCGTATTTTGGTTAAATTCCTTATTGTTGGGTGGGCGGGTGCATTTAAATCTGGAGCCTCGCCCGATCTAAGACTCAAGGGCCAAGAAATTTCCGAATCTGGAAGCTTGTTTTCTTGGACATTATTCATTGAATCGGGCCTGCTGCCTGACTTTAGGTTTAGTGCTTGGGCGATATCCTCCCCTCCGCGGATATCCGGCTTGGAGGGGTCGGGAATCCGGACACATATGGTCCTTAGGATGGGCGAAGATTCGCCGCATTGTTCTTCCACCACTTCAACATGGTGGGTGACCTAGGGAGAGTCGATCTCTCTCTGATCGGGTTTAAGCCCAATCTGGCCGTAATCTGTAGCGACTCCCAGGGCGGCGATGCAATCCAAGAGCTCGTTTAGGGAAGAGAGCTCCATCGGATCTAACTACTCGGCGAGTTCCGAGCTGATATGGAGATTGCTTTTGATGACCCGAGAGGTCATCACCGGTGCGGCGGCCGAACAGGCGGTCATCAAAAACCTGCCTAGCCGGAGAGTTTGGCCGACAGCCAAAGCTTCTTTAGCGACCGCGCCGTCTTTAAAGACGGGGTGTGGCATCCTTCCTGTTGGTGACGACACAGAGGAACTCTCAATGAAAGCACCAATGTCGGTGTCAAAACCGGCGGATCTCGGGTAGGGGGTCCTGAACTGTGCGTCTAGGCGGATGGTAACAGGAGACAAGGGATACGATGTTTTTACCCAGGTTCGGGCCCTCTCGGTGGAGGTAAAACCCTACTCCTGCTTGATTAATATTGATGATATGGATAGTACAAGAGTTGATCTACCACGAGATCAGAGAGGCTAAACCCTAGAAGCTAGCCTATGGTATGATTGTTGTTCGTCCTCCGGACTAAAACTCTCCGGTTTATATAGACACCGGAGAGTGCTAGGGTTACACAGAGTCGGTTACAATGGGAGGAGATCTTCATATCGTATCGCCAAGCTTGCCTTCCACGCCAAGGAAAGTCCCTATCCGGACACGGGATGAAGTCTTCAATCTTGTATCTTCATAGTCCGGGAGTCCGGCCAAAGGTCATAGTCCGGCCATCCGGACACCTCCTAATCCAGGACTCCCTCACCAGGCATAAGGCCGAGTCTTCCACCCTTTACCAAGTATATAGATGCATTAATTAAATAAGAGATATTGTGATATCCCAACATAATCCTGTCCATCATGGGGCAATCTTCATCTTCACCTGCAACTAACAACGCTATAAGAGGGGCTGAGCAACAGCGGTAACATAGCCAATCAACAGTTGCTAGGAAGGGTGAAAAAGGTTAGAGGCTGACATGGCAATTTGGGAGGCTTGAAGAGCAAAAGATAGGTAGTGCAGCATAGCGATAGAACGAAGCAACTAGCATAGCAATGATAGTAGTGAGATCCAGGGTAGCGGTCATCTTGCCCGAAATCCCGCAAGGAAGAAGAACGAGTCCATGAAGAAGACGAACGGGCGTAGTCGAACGAATCGTCACAACTCCAGAACAAAACCGAAGCTACCGAGAGAAGCAAACCGGAAAGAAGCAAACAACATGATAAACGAGCAAGCATAAGCATGGCATGATGCACAAACAAGTATGATGCATGCCCGGTTTAATGAGGCATGGCATGGCAAAATGCAACAAACAATACTACAAGGTAAGTGGAGCTCAATATGCAACGAGTTGCATATTGACAAAACACCACATTGACATATTTAGTTTAATCTCGTTTAAGCTACCAAACAATATTAAATGTTGTTAAACATGGCAAGGGGTGAAGCATAATAAAACTACCTATCTAGGCAAGTTTAAATGAGGCCGGAAGTAACAAACAACAATTCCGGAAAATCCTCATAAGCAATATTCAAATTTGGTACTGTTGTTCCCTAAACCATATTTTATTGTTGTTAAACAGGAAAATAAAGTCCACCATGTTAAACTAGGCATTTTTCCACCCCATTTACATATAAAGTTTATTAAAATTGGAGCTACGTTTATTTAGTTATGAAATAAATCATTTTAACATGGCATTTAAGCAAATTTAAACAAATAGCATTTTAAACATTTCAAACATGGTTGAAAGTTGCAAATTATGAAACTAGATGAAAAACTAAGCACTTTACATATATAAATTATTTACATATGATGCACCACTTGTGAGTTATTAAATGCATGAATTCTAGGGGGTTTTCTGTAAAACTGTTATTCTCTGGATAATTAGCAAATTCGCAGGACTGAAAAAAAACCTAAACAGGCCGAAACTGAACCATACGGGCCGGTGCGAGAAACAATAGTGCGCAGGGGGCGCAGGATCTGATGCTCACTAGGCCTTATGGGCCGGCTCGGTGGGGAGGCTGGACGCGGGCTGGGCCGATTGGACCAGTCGACGCCAAAAAAAACAGATCAAGGCCAACGCGTCTCGTGAAGTAGGGGATCGAGCGGGCTGGAGGTCAACGCACGGGTGAGGGGACTTGTCGCTGGTCGTCATCATTCTCGTTCGAAGCAGGGGAAGTAGGGCAACTGCATGGATCCTGGTCGAGGAGGCTGCAGCGGGCTCTGGCGAGGCAGGGACGAGCAGATCCGGTCGGTTGGCGCCGGAACCGGCCGGTGGCAGGGCTCCTGCGAGCGTGAAGAGAGAGAAGAGGAGGGGGGTTACGGGAGAGAGAGAGAGAGAGGGAGAAGCCGAGGAGCAGCAAAACAGAGGGAGGAAGGAGAGAGGCATCAGGATAGGACCTGTGAGTCGGCAGTAGTGACTGCCGCAGATGTGGGAGCTGCTGCTGGTTCGATGTACCCGGCGACTGGTCGCCGGCGAGGCCGAAGGGGAGGCTGCAGGGGGCGGAGGATGATGGCGGCTCGGTGGGGTTTCAAAGGGAGGAGGCTGCAGGGCCGAGGAGGTGTCTTGGCGAGGCGGGTTCCGCGCGGGAACGACGGAGTCAACGAGCATCGGCGAGCGGGACTTGGCGAAAGGCGGCGCGACGAGCGACTTGGCGCGGTCGAGGACGAAAGCCTCAGGTCAGGGGGAGCTCGGGTGCAGGGAAGGCGTCCTGGCGGTTGCGGCTGCTCCTGCAGAAACTCGCGAAAGAGAGAGGTGAGGCACGGGGATGAGAAAGGAGAACCAGGAGGGGGCGCGGCGGGGCGACCTGGCTGGAGCTCATCAGCGTCGGCTCGCCGGCCGGCGCGGCGGGGCGGACGGGGTTGCCTCAATCCAGATCGGGGCTGTTGGGGATGGGATCTGCGGGAACCGCGGGGCTGCGGGAGGCTCTATGGGCCATCGAATCTGAGATCTGGCGGTCCAGATCAAGTGGGGTTTGGCTGGTGGATCTGGCCAAGTGGAAGCACGGGACTGGATACGCGCGGATTACGAGGAGAGAGCAGCGGCGGCTGCAGGATTGGAGGGAGTTGGTCTGCCTAGGGTCTAGGTTTAACTAGAAATGGAATAGGGGAGGCTCTTATATATAGCAGGTAGATGATAAGAGGGAGTGTGAGGGCAAACTGGACCCTCCGATTATAATCGGACGGTCCGGGACAATTAGGTTAGGGTAGATCAAATAAGAAGCCGAAGATGCTTTAGGGAAGTTTGAGGATAAATCGGACCCATCGGTAATGATAGTCTGTTTCGGGTTTGGGGAAGTTTTCGGACGCGCGCAAGAGGGGTCTGAGTAACGTGTAGAGAGGGTCAAATGGTCAAACTAGATGGAATCGAAAACCCGGTTGGACTCGGATCGGTCAACGAAGGCAAGGGGGAAACGCGACAACTACGAACGGATGCAAACTTTATGAAAACATGCAGATGCAATGCGCATGATGCTATGAGATGAGATGCATGACATGAACAAAATGCAAAACGGAAGACAAAAACCCAACCACGGAGAAAATAATATATCACATAGACGGAAATGGCAATAGTTGGAGTTACAATTATGGAAAGTTGTATCCGGGGTGTTACAACACTCCACCACTACGAGAGGATCTCGTCCCGAGATCTAGGATGGCATCGGAGAGAAACGGAACAGGAAGAAAAGAGGTAAAACTAAGTTGCTTCTTCGACAAACGAGTGAACCACGAACCTTGAGGGTTGAACGAATTGAAAGAAAGAATACAACGGAGATGAACGAGATTGCAAACAGTCTGTTGGACAAAATGAACAAGGAATATCATGAGCACCACGAGCTTAGGGGACAAGGTAGGCTTTCAAGCCACTCCGGTTAGAATTAGCTGGACAAGGAATAAGAATAAAGAATTCGGGCAGCACGCCGGTTGAAAAGATACGCATGACTTGATAAGGTGAAAAGAACTTGAAGAGATAACACAGCATGCCAGTTAAATGGATAAGCACGAAAAGAACACGATCCTCACAAAACGAGGTGATGGGTGAAGAGCACAACATCACAATGCCTCCATAACGAAAGAATAGAAGCTAGACCGTTGGGATAAAGGGATGGAGAAGAAAATGACAACTTTTGCCACAAGAGAAGTTGGAAAGCACCCTTCCAAGAAGGTTATAACAAAGTTGTTGGAAAACCAACAACTGAACAAATAAGCTTGTAGTGGGCTTATGGAAAACTTCTCAAAATTGAGGCGAAATTCTGCCACTACGGAAACAAATAATATAATTGATAACACCAACAAGATGAAAAACTTCTTCCACCAAGATGATAGAGAGATAACTTGGATCATTGATAAGCACCACAATAGCAACATTCCTTAGGGGAGGCTTTAGGTGAAATATGACACAAGATAACTCGAACGAAGAGGTAGATTGGTTGAAGAGATTTTTTTGAACGAACATAAAATGATGGACTTAACTATGTCACTCTTGGAAACTTGTGAATCATGAAACGCGAAGGGAAATTATCAAGAATGCCATAACACCATCTCAAAAGATAAGGTCGGAGAATTGCACTTTGGAATGCATGATGAAGATTACTTGAACTCCTCGGAAACAACATGTGTTGGGCACCATGTTTATTTTGAGCATAGCTTGGCGGATCTTAGTTTTGAGAGATATCTTGAAGAACAATTGAAGAATGAAAATGATCCTTGATGAACCACCATGTAGAGCCTCCATGGAGAACTCCGTTAATAAAAGAATGATCAAACGAAAGGAAAGTTGAAAACATAAGGTGAAGTCTTGTGATGATTTAGATGGAGCTTCCTGACGATATAACCACGAAGCGTTGCAACTCCGAAAAGAAAAATGAACAACATATAACTGAGAAATTGATGTCACGGACAAACTCCGGTAGAAAAGAATTAAACACTTGGATGAAACAAGAATAAGAATTATGTTATGTGTACCCTTCACCAATTTAAATTGATGACATGCAACGGATTGCATACTACTTATTCTCGTTGGAAAATATTAAGGGAAGATATAGCGCAAAACTTGAGAAAGTCTTCATGAACCACCGTAGGATTGGAAAGAACGAATGAATTGATATGATAACAAAGGAAAAAGAATCTGAAGGAACCACCAATGGGATTGGAAACAACGAGAAAATTAATATGATAACGAAGGAAGTGAAATCTTGAACGAACCACCATAAGATGAAAATGAAAGTAGCAAAGGCACAATTCACCGGGAAGAATTGGAAAATGAATGAAGATACTTGCGGGGATTTAGATACATGAGAACGAAGAGATCATGAACTGATTAGAGGATATTTGAACGATTCACCGGTAAGATTTGGAGAATGAAGAATTATGACATGATGGCCTTTGGAGGAAAGAAATGGAAATAACTCATGAAATGCTCCGGATGGTAAGAAAAGAATTCTCACAACCGAAAACAATTATGAGAGGATGACATCAAGCTTGAACTACGTATCTTTGGAAGAACGGGTAAGGGTTTAAGAGGAACTCTTCTTCGGTCTTCAAAATCCGCTAATGACGTCGAGAAACACCGCCATGAATTGTTGAGATACTCCGGGAGAATGAAAAACAAAGAGGTTGAGCTAACAATGAAAAATATTTTGAAAACGATCTTGGAAAACATCTGACTGATGAAATTCATTCTTACGTCAAACTTTGAAAGACTTTGGGAATCGCTCCGGATAAATTAGAAGAGTCAGGTAAGATCCTGGGAAAAGACCTGTGGGTTAGGGCCCACTCAAAAGAAAATACCGTTGAACAATTTTAAAGAGAGGTTGCACCGGTTGAATTAAATGGCTTGAATGAGATAACAACCTCGAAATATCTTGAACGGATTGAGAATGGAAACACAAGTCTTGTGAGATATCTTCAGCACTCCAGAACAAATGAATAGGAAGAAGTGAATGATTAAGAGGTGCATCGGCATGAGAAAGCATTAGAAACGAGGAAGGGATATGATCAACACTGAAAACTTGACTTGAGTCCACCGGAGAAGAAACAACACCGAAGGATGATGAACTTGAATCTGTTGAGCATCTTCATGGGAAATCACCGGATAAGAACATTGAAAGAAACGAATGAAGAGACTTCTCACAAATAAAAGGATACATGATTAAGAAATCTGAGTACTTGAAGTTAAAGGGTGGGAGGGCGGGAAAACAAAGGCAACTTGGGACGGTTGAAACAAACACCATTGAGAAAACTTAGAATTGATCTTGCGGATGTTGAAATGATCGGATCCACTTGAAGAGAAGCACACCGGTTGGAAAGAATTGAAATGACAATCTCGATGATCAAAAGGATTAGTACTCCCGTAGAAATATGAGAACACCGTTTGAAAGGTATGGAATCAACACTTGAGATCGAAGCAACTCGAATACCACACATAAAACAAAATAAAGGATTTCGCTTGCAAAATAAGCCGGAACAAATACATATGATAGAGATTTACCCAATCCCATATCATGTATCTGTCGGAAAGATATTCTAGGAGCTACTTGAATTCCCACCTATAAAACTCCCGAAACTTCCTGGTTATGCAATCTGGTGTTGGGGATACAGGGGAAGCAATATATCTCACCCAAACTAACTATCCCTACATCCAGCTGTATCCATCCGTCAACACATAACCAAGAAAACTCCGGAAATCGTATACCTCAACCTTCGAAAAGCATCCGTTATACGAGTTATGGCAATACTCCCGAACTCCCCAGTACTGGGTGGTGTCGAGGTTATCTCATCAACAACTGCATAAAAGAGATTTTCGATGTCGGCAAAACTCAGGTATTCCAGAACTGCAATGATAAAATTGTGACGACAACACCTCGGAGCTCAACTCCCCAGGACACTGCCAAAACCCCTAAATGTCAGGAGGCACCAAGAACAATGTTCTCGTCACAAGACTATCGGAACGATTCCAAGATACCCGCGTGATCCTAAAAAAATTAAGTGAAATTTGAGAAGAGGAAAGTCAAAACATCTACGTCATGAGACCTCACAGAGCGACGAAGGGACTGAGGAGTAAAAAGAATTCCTACTCTCCGATATATATATAATCTTAAGACTCAAAATAGTTTTCTTCTAGACTCAACAACGGCCAATAATCAAGGGGCTCCTATGGTCGGTCGAGGCTCTGATACCAACTTGTCATGCCCAAGATGCGACCCTATCCTAAAGAAACTCGAAGGTCCCACCAAGGATACAAGTGCATCTTGAAGACGCTTTTGCAAGGTGGATATCACTACATCAACATTACATAATAGATAGGGATACATACATAAGGCATACAATGCCACACAAATACAACATCATCTTACATCAGAGCACCATCCATCTACGGATGAAACACAAACATAAACTCAAACGACATCCACCCTGCTAGCCCAGGGTGCCGACTTGGAACCTGTCCCCTAATCAAAGAAGAAGCAGAAGAAGAACTCCAAAACAAGTAAACATCGCTCTCGCGTCATGATCATCGCATAACCTGTACCTGCAACTATTGTTGTAGTAATCTGTGAGCCACGAGAACTCGGCAATCCCATTACCATGGGTATCAAGACTAACAAAGCTTAATGGGTAGGGAAGGGGTAAAGTGGTGAGGTTGCAGCAGCGACTAAGCATATATGGTGGCTAACATACGCAAATAAGAGCGAGAAGAGAGCAAATGGAATGGCCGTGAAGCTAGCAATGATCAAGAGGTGATCCCGAACTCCTACTTACGTCAAACATAACCCAAAACCGTGTTCACTTCCCGGACACCGCCGAAAAGAGACCATCACGGCTATACATGCGGCTGATGCGTTTTAGTTCGTATCTGGTGTCAAGTTATCTACAACCGGACATTAACAAATTCCCATCTGCCACATAACCGCGGGCACGACTCTCAAAAGTTTATACCCTGCAGGGGTGTCCCAACTTAGCCCATCACAAGCTCTCACGGTCAACGAAGGATATTCCTTCTCCCAGGAAGACCCGATCAGCCTCGGAATCCCGGTTTACAAGACATTTCGACAATGGTAAAACAAGACCAGCAAGACCGCCCGATGTGCCGACAATTCCGATAGGAGCTGCACATATCTCGTTCTCAGGGCAACACCAGATGAGACTAGCTACGAGTAAAACCAGACCTCAAGTTTCCCCGAGGTGGCCCCGCAGGCAGCTCGGTTCAGACCAGCACTTAGAGAAGCACTGGCGCGGGGGGGGCTAAAATAACGATGACCCTCGAGAGAGCGACTCCCAAGGGAAAAGTAGGTGGTGGTGAGGCAAATGGTAAAACCAAGGTTGGGCCTTGCTGGAGGAGTTTTATTCAAAGCGAACTGTCAAGGGGGTCCCATAAATCACCCAACCGTGTAAGGAACGCAAAATCAAGGAACATAACACCGGTATGACGGAAACTAGGGCGGCAAGAGTGGAACAAAACACCAGGCATAAGGCTGAGTCTTCCACCCTTTACCAAGTATATAGATGCATTAATTAAATAAGAGATATTATGATATCCCAACATAATCCTGTCCATCATGGGGCAAACTTCATCTTCACCTGCAACTAAAACGCCATAAGAGGGTCTGAGCAACAACGGTTACATAGCCAATCAACGGTTGCTAGGAAGGGTGAAAAAGGTTAGAGGCTGACATGGCAATTTGTGAGGCTTGAAGAGCAAAAGATAGGTAGCGCAGCATAGCGATAGAACGAAGCAACTAGCATAGCAATGATAGTAGTGAGATCCATGGTAGCGGTCATCTTGCCTGAAATCCCGCAAGGAAGAAGAACGAGTCCATGAAGAAGACGAACGGACGTAGTCGAACGAATGCTCACAACTCCGGAACGAAATCGAAGCTACCGAGAGAAGCAAACCGAAAAGAAGCAAACAACATGATAAACGAGAAAGCATAAGCATGGCATGATGCACAAACAAGTATGATGCATGTCCGTTTTAATGAGGCATGGCATGGCAAAATGCAACAAACAATACTACAAGTTAAGTGGAGCTCAATATGCAACGAGTTGCATATTGACAAAACACCACATTGACATATTTAGTTTAATCTCGTTTAAGCTACCAAACAATATTAAATGTTGTTAAACGTGGAAAGGGGTGAAGCATAATGAAACTACCTATCTAGGCAAGTTTAAATGAGGCCGGAAGTAACAAACAACAATTCCAGAAAATCCTCATAAGCAATATTCGAATTTGGTACTGTTCTTCCCTAAACCATATTTTATTGTTGTTAAACATGAAAATAAAGTCCACCATGTTAAACTAGGCATTTTCCCACCCCATTTACATATAAAGTTTATTAAAATTGGAGCTACGGTTATTTAGGTATGAAATAAATCACTTTAACATGGCATTTAACCGCAAAAAACATGGCATTTAAGCAAATTTAAACAAACATCAATTTAAACATTTCAAAGATGGTTGAAAGTTGCAAATTATGAAACTAGATGAAAAACTAAGCACTTTACATATATAAATTATTTACATATGATGCACCACTTGTGAGTTATTAAATGCATGAAATCTAGGGTTTTTCTGCAAAACTGTTATTCTCTGGATAATTAGCAAATTCGCAGGACTGAAAAAAAACCTAAACAGGTCGAAACTGAACCACACGGGCCGGCGCGAGAAACAATAGTGCGCAGGGGGCGCAGGATCTCATGCTCACCAGGCCTTATGGGCAGGCTCGGTGGGGAGGCTGGACGCGGGCTGGGCCGGTTCGACCGGTCGACGCCAAAAAAACAGATCGAGGCCGACGTGTCTCGTGAAGCAGGGGATCAAGCGGGCTGGAGGTCAATGCACGGGCGAGGGGACTTGTCGCTGGTCGTCATCGTTCTCATTCGAAGCAGGGGAAGCAGGGCAACTGCATGCACACCCGGGCATGGGCAGCCCGGCCCGACGACCCGGCCCGAGCCCGGCCCAAAAAACCCGGGCCGGGTCGGGTCGGGCTTGATGTTCGGGCCGGGTTTGGGCCTTGTTTTGCAGCCCGGAAGATAGTTCGGGCCGGGCTCGGGCTTCATTTTTTCTGTATTTTGGGCCGGGCTTTCGGGCTTTGGGCCGGGGTTACACGTGCGTACACTAAAAAACAACGTTTGGGCCCGGCTTTCGGGCTTCGGGCTTGATTTCGGGCCGGGCTCGGGCTTGAAAACAGGGAGTATTTCGGGCTTCGGGCCGGGCTCGGGCTTGGGAAATGAAGGTCAAGCTTTTACAAGCCCGTCCCGAAACCCGGCCCGGCCCGATGTTTGCCCGGGTTTAACTGCATGGATCCGGGTCGAGGAGGCTGCAGCGGGCTCTGGCGAGGCAGGGACGAGCAGATCCGATCGGTTGGCGCCGGAACCGGCCGGTGGCGGGGCTCCTGTGAGCGTGAAGAGAGAGATGAGGAGGGGGTTACGGGAGAGAGAGAGGGAGAAGCCGAGGAGCAGCAAAACAGAGGGAGGAAGGAGAAAGGCGTCGGGATAGGACCTGCGAGTCGGCAGCAGTGACTGCCGGAGATGTGGGAGCTGCTGCTGGTTCGATGTACCCGGCGACTGGTCGCCAGCGTGGCCGAAGGGGAGGCTACAGGGGGCGGAGGACGATGGCGGCTCGGTGGGGTTACGCAGGGAGGAGGCTGCAGGGTCGAGGAGGTGGCTTGGCGAGGCGGGTTCCGCGCGGGAACGACGGAGTCAACGAGCATCGGCAAGCGGGACTTGGCGAAAGGCGGCGCGACGAGGGACTTGGCACAATCGAGGACGACAACCTCAGGTCAGGGGGAGCTCGGGTGCAGGGAAGACGTCCTGGCAGTTGCGGCTGCTCCTGCAGAAACTCGCGAAAGAGAGAGGTGAGGCACGGGGATGAGAAAGGAGAACCAGGAGGGGCGCGACGGGGCGACCTGGCTGGAGCTCATCGGCGTTGGCTCGCCGGCCGGCGCGGAGGGGCGGACGGGGTTGCCTCGATCCAGATCGGGGCTGCTGACGATGGGATCTGCGGGAACCGCAGGGCTGCGGGAGGCTCTCTGGGTCGTCGGATCTGAGATCTGGCAGTCTAGATCAAGTGGGGTTTGGCTGGTGGATCTGGCCAAGTGGAAGCAGGGGACTGGGTACACGCGGATTGCGAGGAGAGAGCGGCGGCGGCTGCGGGATTGGAGGGAGTTGGTCTGCCTAGGGTCTAGGTTTAGCTAGAAATGGAATAGGGGAGGCTCTTATATATAGCAGGTAGATGATAAGAGGGAGTGTGATGGCAAACTGGACCCTCCGATTATAATCAGACGGTTCGGGACAATTAGGTTAGGGTAGATCAAATAAGAAGCCGAAGATGCTTTAGGGAAGTTTGAGGATAAATCGGACCCATCGGTAATGATAGTCCGATTCGGGTTTGGGGAAGTTTTCGGATGCGCGCAAGAGGGGTCTGAGTAACGTGTAGAGAGGGTCAAATGGTCAGACAAGATGGAATCGAAAACCCGGTTGGACTCGGATCGGTCAACGAAGGCAAGGGGGAAACGCAACAACTACGAACGGATGCAAACTTGCAATGCGCATGATGCTATGAGATGACATGCATGACATGAACAAAATGCAAAACGAAAGACAAAAACCCAACCACGGAGAAAATAATATATCACATAGCCGGAAATGGCAAGAGTGGGAGTTACAATTATGGAAAGTTGTATCTGGGGTGTTACAAACGGTGTCTGGTTTCAAATCAATGACAAACTCGACAGCTCGAGCAGGGGGGTATTCCTGGAAGTTCTTCTGGAAAGACGTCTAGGAAGTCGCAAACAATTGGAATATTTTCGATTCCCTCAAGAGGTGCTGCGTTCAACGCATTTAGGAGATAGAGTCGGGCTTCGGCATTTTGAACCAGACGAGCATTGTAGCTTACTATCTCATCTGAAGGGTGTAGAAGGTGGACGGTTTTAGTGTCGCAAACGATAGAAGCCATATGTGCTTTCAACCAATCCATTCCCAGAATGAGTTCAATATTGGAAGACTTCAGAATAATGGGGGAGGCAAAAAATTCCAACCCTTCGATTTCAACGGAAACATTTTGGCTAACCATGGAGGTTTGGCATTTTCCCGCAGGGGTTTTTACCACTAGTGGAGTGTGCATCTCTTCGTATTTAATGCCATGCATGAATGCAAAATCTTCTAATATGAAAGAATGAGATGCTCCTGAATCAAACAAAACAGATGTTGGTGCTGAATTAACTAGAAGAGTACCCATCACAGTATTAGGCTGGTCTTGAGCTTCATTTAGATCAATGTTGTTAGCCTGCCCACGACCATAAGGTTGGGCATTGTTGTTGCGGGGTTGATTGTTACCACGAGCACTAGAAGGCAGAGTCAGCTGATTCTGATTCTGAGGGCAGTTCCTGGAACGGTGACCTGGAAGGCCAGACTTGAAGCACAGACCATCATTAGGATTGGGAGCAGGAGCTTGGGGTGGTACAGTTCGAAGAGGCTGCCTCTCCGGAGGAGGAGGCAGACGAGGTGCAGCATAGGATTGTCTTGGTGCAGGTGCAGTTGGATGATACATGTTGTGGGGAATCCATATCCGACACTTCTGCACTGACGGGCCCGAAGATGGGCCAGCGTCACGGCTACGTCTGAGGGATCCCTGGTGTTCCTAAAGACCGGTCTCAACCTGAATAGCCTTGTTCACCAAGGTGGCGAAGTCGGTAAAGTCATGAACGAGCAGTGCTAGCTTGATATCTGGGTGAAGTCCATCATGGAACTTTTCTTGCCTACGACCATTAGTTGCAATGTCTTGTTCAGCATAACGTGACAAGTCCAGAAATTCCTGCTGATAAGCATCTACAGTCTTGTTGCCTTGGGTGAGTTTGCAGAACTCTCACTTCTTCCTGTCCATGATTCCCTGAGGAATGAAGCGGGCACGAAAGGCAGCATGGAAATCCGGCCAAGTGATGACCGTTCCAGTAGGTAGGGTACGCCTGTGGCTGTCCCACCATTGAGCAGCAGGACCCTTAAGGAAGAAGGATGCGAAGGTGACATAGCCGTTAGGGGCAACACTAGAAGACTCCATTTCATACATGATGTCCTGGAGCCAGTCATCAGCATCAAGGGGCTGAGTTGAGTTGTGGTAGATGGTGAGGTTGAGGCGCGTGAAGTCCTGCAGAGTAACTGGGGCTGGCTGCTAGTTCATATTCGGATGAGGAAATTGAGCCATCATTCCTTCCATGAACTGGTAGTTCGGCTCAAACGGTTGCATCATTCCAGCAAAGAATTCGGGCGGTGGTGGATCGTTTCCACCACGGCCATGACCAGCAGGTCTAAACATCTTGCTAACAAGTAACAGGGGTAGTTCAGCATCGAGCATTTTTTTTGACATAAGAGAGCACTCTCTCTGATTTCCATTAAAAGAAATCGCCATGTCTTACTACAAAGCAGAGAAGAAACTAAAAGATAGAGCCCAAAATTCCACTCCCCTACAAAGTTGCAATTGCCATACTGAGGAAGGAAGGGAAGCCATCCCTTTCCCCTCCCAAAATCCCCAAGGCAAAAGAACCTACGGGAGTGGTCTGAGGCTTGGATTCAGAAAGAAATCCAGCCCCGGAGCGCATACAAGTCTGTTTATTTAAATAGAGGCATACATCAGAGCTAAGGTTTCAGCATCGAGCATTTGTAAAGACAAAGGATCATTCATGATGAAACATGCATAATTAAGGAGGTACGATGGATACCACATAGCAGTCAACACGACAATGTGTGTACTATTCAAGATGCTATTCTAAGGAGTAACTATGGCTTATCCAACTTTGGGGTGAATGTGGTCACGGGATCCTAATGTTAGAGTTAGTAAATTCGTTTAACCCGAGTAGAAGAGAGTTCAGAGTCCCAGAGTATAGACGAGGAGTAAAAAGATCCTAATACCACCCAATGGCGACGTGGGCCCATAAGACACATAGCCATGTTAGTAAAAGTTTTGTAGTGACTAGACTCAACTTCGGCCAAGGAGTTGGAAAGGGGGCTACCTACAGGCAGTCGGCTCTGATACTAACTTGTGACGCCCCCGATTCAATCGTACACTAATCATACATGCAAATGTGTACGATCAAGATCAGGGACTCACGGGAAGATATCACAACACAACTCTAGACACAAATTAAAATAATACAAGCTTTATATTACAAGCCAGGGGCCTCAAGGGCTCGAATACATAAGCTCGAATACAAACGAGTCAGCAGAAGAAACAATATCTGAGTACAGACATGAGTTAAACAAGTTTTCCTTAAGAAGGCTAGCACAAAAGCAACATCGATCGAAAAGGCAAGGCCTCCTGCCTGGGAGCCTCATAACTACTCCTGGTCATCGGCGTCCGTCACGTGGTAGTAGGCACCCTCGGGGTAGTAGCAGTCGTCAAAGGTGGCATCTGGCTCCTGGACTCCACCATCTGGTTGTAACAACTAGAAAGAAGAAGGAAGGGGGAAAAGGGGTAGCAAAGCAACCGTGAGTACTCATCCAAAGTACTCGCAAGCAAGGATCTACACTACTTATGCATCGGTATCAATGAAAGGGGTAGTATATGTAGAGTAACTACAGAATGCCAGAATAAGATGGGGAGAAGCTAGTCCTATCGAAGACTAGCATCTTCTGGAAACCACCATCTTGCAGCAAGAGGAGGGAGTAGAGTAGTATAACATAAGTCATATTTATGTTGCTGTCAACGCCCCGGGATCCTTTCTCGACTCCCAAAGCAACATATCCAATTCATACCTCGGCATCCAGTTCTAGTTGTATCGATCGGGATACAACTTCGAGTGTCTGTTACCATAGACAGGTTATCGATAGATGTTTTCTTCCCTGCAGGGGTGCACCAACTTACCCACCACGCTCGATTAACTCCGGCTGGACACACTTTCCTGGGTCATGCCCGGCCTCGGCCAAACAATATACCGCACCCCGACTTAGGCTTAATAGAGAGGTCAGCACGCCGACTAACCCTGTGCTCCCAGGGGTCATGGTCCATCGTCCCGGGAACTCATGCACGTTGCGAATGCGGCCAGTGAGCAGACCTAGAACCTCCTTAAAAAGGCAGGTGCTTATGCAGTCCAACCCGACGCGTGCCGCTCAGTCGCTGACGTCTATTAAGCTTCGGCTAATGCATACGATGCAGAACGCCCATACTATGCCCATGTGATGGTTAGTGCTATCAGGCCAGAGGCCCCTCAGATCAAATATCCAAATCGTAGTGGATTAGGAACGCGCGGTAACAAGCAGAGACTCGCGAAAGATGTGACCCCGTCGCCCCGTCTCGAGGACTTGCGGACAGGGCTAAGAATGCCCAGCCACGCCTCGTATTTATCTCGCGGGCACCTTCCAGGTCAACCCGACTCCTCATCACTCGCAAATATGCTCGCGCGAGTACCCCTCAGGGCCGACCTGTCTTTAGTAACCTGGTTCAGTGTAAAGTCATAGTAACCATAGTAACTGTGTGTCTAACACCAAGGGGAAAACCTGAGGAGTCACCCTCGACGGATTCCACTCGATGTAATCATCAAGGTGAACATAATAGGATCCACCCTCGAGGTTCACACTTGAGCGGTTGCACGATAGAGTTGTATCGGAAGTGGTTAAGGCGGAATCACCCTCAATGACCACGACCGAATAACTACACTACCGGGTTAACATCAAAAGTGCTGATGAGGTCTCACCCTCGGCACTCGATAGTAACCCAGTAGTGTCGAGCAACTAAGGGGAAGTGATGTGCGGTGCCGGGGCCTGGTCTTCGATCCCGTTCATCGGGTCTTTGATGATGAAGCAGGGGCAACAAGGACAAGGTGGGGGTCACTGATGGATCACTAACCAACCTATACTAAGCAGTTTAGGATAAGCAGGCAAGGTAACAATAAGCAGGTTCCAAAAGCAGGCTATGCATCAGAATAGGAGCAAACAATAACAGTAGCAAAATCTAGTGCAAGCATGAGAGAATGGAATGGGCGACATTGGGATGATCAAAGGGGGGGCTTGCCTAGAAGCTCTGCTGAAAGGGAAGAAGGGTCGTTGTCGACGTAGTCGATCACAGGGGCAGCATCAGCCTCGGGGTCTACCGGAGAGAAGAGGGGGAAGAAACAATAAATATAAAGCAAGCATAGCATTACAAAGCATAACATGGCAATATGTTGTGCCGGGTGTGACCTAACGTATGGCTAAATGATATAGGTGAAGGGGGAATTCAACCGGGAATGTTTTCTCGGTTCCGGACCTGTGTCAGACAGATGACCGGAGGGGGAATGTTTCATGTTCAGATAGTTAGAGGCATCTGACAGGTAAACGGACCGCAAATTCGGATTCATCTCGTTTTTCTGAGCAACTTTCATATACAAAACATTTTCATCTGAGTTACGGTTTAATTTCTATGAATTTTCAAAGTTTAAACAATATTCTGGAATTATTAATATTAACAGAAAAGGAATATTGCATCAACATGATGTCATACTAACATCAACAGTCAAAGCCGCACTGACCAGGTCAAACCTGACCAATAGGGCCCACCTGTCATTGGCAGTGGGCTATCAGCATTTCAATTTAATTTAAACAGAGTAATTAGTGACCGGACCCCATCAGTCAGTGACTAATTAGTTTAGCTAATTATTTTTATTTAGGAAAATGTTTTAATTAGGTTAATTAGGCGGGGGGGGGCCGTGTGTTAGTGGCACTGAGTGCCCAGTCAGCAGAGTTGACCACGGGTCAACTGGGTCCAGGGGCCCATGGGAAACGACCTAGAGGCGGGCCCCACCAGTGCCAGGTCAGCGTCGGCGCCGGAGCAACGCCGGCGAGGCCATCCGCAGCGGTCGAATGGCGGAGACGGCCGGAATCGTGCTACGGAGCATCATTTGAGCCGTGGTCGGGCGCATTCGAACGACCACTCGACCGCGCGTTGAATGGCGGTGGCCAGAGCAGCTGGGGTGGCCGGAGCTTGGGGCTACGGCATCGCCGGCGGCGACACACTCGTGCGAGCTACGGCAAAGGCGATACAGTGCATTATCGAGCAAACTGAGAATCTGGGCAGGGCGTACGCGTTATGGCGAGGCCAACGGTCACGAGCCCATGACCATTTGGTCACTGAAAGCACACCGGCGGTGAGCGGAGGCGGCGACGCATTCGGGCGCTCATCAAGGTAGGTGCTAAGGGGCACGGGAAGGGAATCAAGTGTCACGGTCAGCCTCAGCGAGCAGCCCTGAGCACGCTCGTGTGCTCGGGTGAGCATGACAATGCCCACAGCGACGGCTGTGAGCTATGCGGCGGAGCTGCGTTCGGGCGGTGATGGCAGTGGTGGCTACAGCGATGTAAACGCATGGGAGAGGGAGGGGAACGTCGTGCAGGCTTACAGTGAGCCCGTAGTTGTGCTTAAGCGCGCTCAGGGAAGATCGACGGCGACAAATCGGCGACGAAGGCGAAGACGGCCGTAGGGGAAGAAGAGGTTGCCGGGCTCGCTGCGGTGGCTCCTGGCTTGGTCCGGTGGTCGAGGAAGACGTTGTGGGGCACGACCGCGCTCGGGGACTCGTCGGAGAGGGACGGTGTCGGTGTCAAAACCGGCGGATCTCGGGTAGGGGGTCCCGAACTGTGCATCTAGGCGGATGGTAACAGGAGACAAGGGACACGATGTTTTTACCCAGGTTCGGGCCCTCTCGGTGGAGGTAAAACCCTACTCCTGATTGACTAATATTGATGATATGGGTAGTACAAGAGTAGATCTACCACGAGATCGGAGAGGCTAAACCCTAGAAGCTAGCCTATGGTATGATTGTTGTTCGTCCTACAGACTAAAACTCTTCGGTTTATATAGACACCGGAGAGGGCTAGGGTTACACAGAGTCGGTTACAACGGGAGGAGATCTTCATATCGTATCGCCAAGCTTGCCTTCCACGCCGAGGAAAGTCCCTATCCGGACACGGGACGAAGTCTTCAATCTTGTATCTTCATAGTCCGGGAGTCCGGCCATCCGGACACCCCCTAATCCAGGACTCCCTCAGTAGCCCCTGAACCTGGCTTCAATGACAACGAGTCCGGCGCGCAAATTGTCTTCGGCATTGCAAGGCGGGTTCCTCCTCCGAATACTTCATAGAAGATGTTGAACACAAGGATAGTGTCCGGCTCTGCAAAAATAAGTTCCACATACCACCGTAAAGAGAATAATTTCCGCACAAATCTAATCTGTTGACGTATTCCGTAGCGTGACATCATGCCATGGTCAAGCCTTTATTTGAATCGTCTACTGTTCCACCTCAGCGTGTTTAGCGAGGCGGTTTCCTTGGCACGTCTTGTTGAAGCAGAGATCGTGTCCCCTTATTCCGGGATTCTCATCAATACGGGCGTGGGTAACCCAACCGCGCCATTGACCGTGGCGTTTTGGGGATAAGCGAGTTTTATTAGGCCGGTGGGGGCTCGTAGTTTCGGCCGCCCATATAAGGGGATAAGATTCTACCCTTTCCATTTACGCCTTCTTCCTCCTTTGCCTATCCGTCCATGCGCACTCGAGCTCCAACGCCCAAGCCCGCACTTCCCACCTCAACCTTCTCCAATCATGTCCGGAGCGGGAGGTAGATGGATGGCCTCCTCCGTCACGGAGGGGCAAATCAAAAAGTTGAGGAAGGCCGGATACTTGTCTGGCGACATCGCACACCGGCTTCCAGATGAGGGGCAACTCATCCCCACCCCTAGGCCCCATGAGAGGGTTGTATTTCTTCCCCATCTCCTCAGCGGACTAGGCTTTCCTCTTCACCCGTTCGTCCGGGGGCTCATGTTCTACTACGGCCTGGACTTCCACGATCTGGCCCCGAACTTCATCCTCAACATCTCGGTGTTTATCGTCGTGTGCGAGGCCTTCCTCCGCATCCAGCCCCACTTTGGCCTATGGCTGAAGATTTTCAGCGTCAAGCCGAAGGTCGTGGGCGGACGCCAAGCAGAGTGCGGAGGCGCCATGGTGGGCAAGATAGCCAACGTTACATGGCTCGAGGGCGCCTTCGTAGAGACCATCAAAGCGTGGCAATCGGGGTGGTTCTATATCACCGAGCCGCGTGACCCTGAATGGGCAGCGGCCCCCGAATTCCGATCTCGCATCCCCACGCGGCTCACATCTTGGAAAGAGACGGGCCTGTCGTGGGGTAATTCGGCAGAAGTGACCGGACTTCAAACCTGCATCAAGGACCTGATCGGCAGGAAGGTTAAACTTGTCATCATGGTCCAGGTCATGCTCTTTTGCCGGATTATCCCATGTCAATGACGGGCTTTCAACTTATGGGAGTTCGACCCGGCCCAGCACTAGACTCTGTCCCGGCTCTTCGACACAAAGCACGAGGATGCCTGGAAGGTGCTATTCAAGAGCTCCGAGGTCTCCCCTCCCGTCACCGAGGATCGCGGATTTTGTGCCAAGCGCCAAGCCAACGCGGTGAGCTTAATTTTCCCATTACGGGGTACTTGTTTTTCATAGATTGACTCTGTGCGGGATGTAAACTCCCTTGCCTTTGACAGGACTGGCTGAAGAAGTCCGGGCAGGTCAACTGTCCGGCTCCTTTGCCCGAAGACCCAGCGGATGCTCGTCTAACCAAGCTGCTGGTTCCGGCACCTCACGTGGTGCCGGAGAAGAAGGCCAAGAAGAAGACCACGAGGACTCGAAAGAGCTCCCGGCACCTGGTGGTGTTGGATTCATCGCCTGACAGCCCTGAAGCGCCCTCCGCCTCTGAAGACGAGGAGGAGGAAGAAGAAGCCTCTCCCCCTCCAACGGGGGGAGGAAAGAAAAGGAAGGCCGCCCCAACTGGGGAGGCCAGAGGGTCCAAGAAGGGGAAGACCCTTCTGCCGGACTACGCCTCCGATGCCGAAGACGACGGGGAGGAATGGCCATCCAGGGTCAAGCCCCTGGCAAAATCGTAAGTGTCCGGTTACCCGAATGGCTTACGGCGCCCCTATAGTATTCGGTAATTTATAACACTGAATTTAATTATGCAGTCCGCCCAGAGCTCAGCTCGGTGATTCGTCGAGCGGCTCCCTGAATTCGTCGGATGTGAACAGTGCTTCACTTCCGACGGCCTCCTCCCCTCTCCCTGCGGACGACGCCGAGGTGGGGTCCTGAAGGGGACCGAACCAGGAGGAGGTGGTCCTGGAGGCGCCTCAAGGCAACCTTCCAGACTCCAGGCCCAAAGGGGGTAAAGCCCCAGAGGGATCTAAGTCCGGCCCGGGCTGGACACTGCTTCGGAACCATCAACGGTTCCAGAGTCCGACAGGCGGCGCCTTCATAAGAAGGGCAAGCCTACGACACCGGCGACCTCCGTCCACCCGGAGGCGCCGGACAATTTGCAGGAGGTGCTTAACGGTGCCTCCATCGACGAGGAACACCGCACTGTTATGAGTGCGGTGATTCAAAAGGTTCAGTCTGCAAAAGGCAGGCTGATAGAAGCCTATACAAGTCTGTTAACAGGCTTTGAGGTATGTGTTCGAAACATATAAAAATGTTTACCGCATAGATAGTGGCCCCTGATGCTCGGTTCGGCGTTCGGAAAGAAAAGCCGAGCTGAGGATCTAAAAAGATATACACAGGAGTCTAACATAAATGTGTCAATGTGGGAATGCAGGCTGCGCTGCTGACCTCTGCCGCACTAACTACAGAGGTCAATGCATTGAAGGAGAGCCTCGTTCAGTACGAGAACGAGCTCGGCCGTGCCAAGAAGCAGCTCGAGGACAAGGAGGGTATGTAGTACCGCATGTAAATGTATATAGAAATACTTGGTTGCAAATAATGACAGGACCAACGTAAATTTTGCAGGGGCCGCGGCCGAGGTGGCAACCCTAAAGGAGGCGGTCTCCAAGGCCGAAAATAGTGCGGCCTTGGAGCGCACCGAGCGAGAGAAGCAGGAGGCGCGGGTGGCAGAGGTGCAGCAAGAGCTCCAGGCTCTCATGGAAAAACACGAGAGTTTGGAGCATGACTCGAAGACTCGAGAGTCCGAGCTCGCCTTGGCTCTTGAGAGTGCCAAAACCGCTAAGGCTGAAGCCCAGAAGGCCCTCCAGGAGATCGAGGCGATGAAGAAGATAGCGACGGGTAAGGCACTCTTTAAAGCAAGAATATAAAAGTAAATTATCTGTTACTTACCCGGATCCAGAGCTCTCTAGGAGCGTTCGCCGATCTGCCCCATAGTGTGTCTGATGCTGCCGCGTTCTACCGAGCCGAGGAGGGGAGCTCGACGGAAAAGGTGTTCTGGTCTCAGTATGCTGAGGCCGAACATCCGGTGCCCCTGAGCGACCAGCTGAAGCAGCTGGTCGAGCTCCACAAGGTGGCCGAACAGGCCATGAATGGCCTCATAGTTCGGCTGTGGCATGGAGAAGCCATGCCTGGGAGCTACTTCGGCTTGGTGCGGCGGCTGGTGGACGCGTGTCCATGGATTGAAGTCATCAAGCGCTCCGTCTGTATTGAAGGTGCCCGTCGGGCACTTGCCCGTGCTAAAGTGCACTGGGGCAAGCTGGACGCGGAGAAGCTTTTGACAGACGCGCCACCGCCGGGCAAGGAGTATCGCACGCCCGAGATGTATTATAAGGGCGTCCTGAAGGGTGCCCTCCTTATAGCGGATGAATGCTCCAAAGATGTAATTTTTTAGTAGACTCGCATTTGTTATCCTATACGTTGAAAACTTTGTTCATGTGCGTTAAGCAATGCTTGTTAATTTAAAATATTACCTTATGTGCGGCCGTTTATCAAATCTGAGAGATGCAAGTCGTCGGCTTCTATCCCCATGCCACGAGTGCTGGGGTGTTCGGGATAAACCTGAGCGCTCTTGTTCCCATTCTTGGGTCCATCTAGGGAGGCGCTCAGCACAACGAACCAGGCCGTCGGACTTATAATGCTTTATCACTCTCACTTAACGATAGAATTCTATAATTTTAAATTTCGGCGAAGCCCCTAATATTCGGAAGACCGAGTTCGGGGCGCTATGCACGCCTAGGCCAGATAAATCCGGCTCCTCGCTCTAAGCGGCATAAGTATTTAAGGACTCAAAAAACCTCGCGAACAGCGACCGGTCTCTCGCACTATCATGACGGTCAGTTTTAGCTTTCTCTACTGAGGTGTTAACCCAGCTCAACTGGGACACAATCGCAGTAGTTCTCCCAGCGCTACCTTAGCCAACAATGCGGAACGTAAGGTACCAAAACATGGGAGCCGGGCAAGCCCAACTATTGACCCAAGACATGATTCGGAGCCGATGCATATAGTGTTATAAGTTGGGGGTGCCGCACTCGTGAGAGTGTTCGGTCTTCTAACACCATATTATGGGGTGCTTAAGCCTCTGGTGTATTGGCCGTACCAAAGTGTATGGTTTCATAATGTCATGACTGAACGTATTTTTATAAAAATAGATGAATACAATAACAGATAAGATCTATGTATTGTTTATTAAAAAAGGGCTGCTATGAAAGCAGAATGATACAAATAGTGCGATAAGCAAGAGATGGGATTATTTGACATGTCCCCCTCCAGGGGCAAGCTGCGGGTCTTTAAGTAAAAACAGGTATTTAATTCGTTATAGAGACCACCTGGACATTCGACGCAGCCTGTTCTCGCCCTGGCTGTTGCATCGTGTGTTCGACGAGTGTATTGCCGGACAGGCCTTCCGGATAGTTGGGTCCTGAAAGTATATATAAAAAAAGAAAACGGCGGAATAGGGAGCCCCTAAGTGCGGTTGAGCCGCATTCTGGGCGTGCCGTAGTTGTGCCCCTCCCCTTATGCCCATGGTATTTTCAAAGCGTAATTATGTACGTGTGGTACCGATAGCACCATCTGGCGAGGGCTGGGGTTGGGGCCGCACTGCTATGCTCGCTCGGATCGTGCCAGCCAGCTCTGTTGTAGGTTGCTTCGGGCGCGCTTGACGTTGTCCGGACGTTTAACACCCAGATTGGAGAGTTGCCTTGAGAGGCTGCTCTGTACTTCCACCGCCAGGGCCGCTGTGTGCTCCTCCGTTCGGAGAGAGCGTTCGGTGTTTCCATTTACCGTGATGACTCCGCGAGGGCCTGGCATCTTGAGCTTGAGATATGCGTAGTGCGGCATCGCATTGAATTTTGCAAATGCGGTTCGTCCGAGTAGGGCATGATAGCCACTGCGGAATGGGACTATGTCGAAGATTAACTCCTCGCTTCGGAAATTATCCGGGGATCCGAAGACCACTTCGAGTGTAACCGAGCCTGTACAGCTGGCTTCTACACCTGGTATGACGCCTTTAAAGGTTGTCTTTATGGGTTTAATCCTCGAGGGATCTATACCCATTTTTCGCACTGTATCCTGATAAAGCAGGTTCAGGCTGCTGCCGCCGTCCATGAGGACTCTAGTGAGGTGAAATCCGTCAATGATTGGGTCTAAGACCAATGCGGCGAATACGCCATGACGGATGCTAGTGGGGTGGTCCCATCGATCAAAGGTGATCAGGCAGGAGGACCATGAGTTGAACTTTGGGGCGACTGGCTCCAACGCATAGACGTCCTTGAGAGCATGCTTCCGATCCCTTTTAGGGATGTGGGTTGCGTATATCATATTCACCGTCCGCACTTGCGGGGGGAATCCCTTCTGTCCTTTGTTGTTCGGCGGCCGGGGCTCCTCATCATCATCACTACGCAGCCCCTTGTCTCTGGTTTCGGCACTTAGCTTGCCTGCCTACTTGAACACCCAACAATCCCTGTTGGTGTGGTTGGCTGGTTGTTCGGGGGTGCCATGTATCTGGCACAAGCGATCGAGTATCCGATCTAAGTTGGATGGGCCCGGAGGGTTTCTTTTGAATGACTTCTTCCGCTGACCAGGTTTAGAGCCTCTAAATCTGGCATTGACTGTCGTATCCTCAGTATTGTCGCCATTAATGCGGCACTTGTGCTTGTTACGACGTGACCTGCCATTGTTGTCCTTGGTATCCGAATTGCCAGGGCTCTTGGTTATGTTATTGCTACGAGCTAGCCAGCTGTCTTCGCCCGCGCAAAAGCGGGTCATGAGTGTCGTGAGGGCTGCCATAGATTTCGGCTTTTCCTGTCCTAGGTGTCGGGCAAGCCATTCGTCTCGGATGTTGTGCCTGAAGGCTGCAAGGGCCTCGGCGTCCGGACAGTCGACTATTTGATTTTTCTTGGTTAGGAACCGTGTCCAGAATTGTCTGGCCGATTCCTCTGGCTGCTGGATTATGTGGCTTAGGTCATCGGCGTCTGGTGGTCACACATAAGTGCCCTGGAAGTTATCAAGGAATGCGGCTTCCAGGTCCTCCCAGCAACTAAATGACTCTGCTGGCAGGCTGTTAAGCCAATGTCGAGCTGGTCCTTTAAGCTTAAGCGGGAGGTATTTGATGGCGTGTAGATCATCGCCACGGGCCATGTGGATATGAAGGAGATAATCCTCGATCCATACCGCGGGATCAGTTGTGCCATCGTATGATTCGATGTTTACAGGTTTAAAACCCTCTGGGATTTGATGATCCATTACTTCGTCTGTGAAGCACAGTGGGTGTGCGGCGCCCCTGTACTAGGCTATATCACGACGTAGCTCGGATGAGCTTTGTCTGTTGTATTCGGCCTGGCCGTATTTGTCATGTCTGGCACGACGGTTATCATCCCGTGATGTGGGGCGCCCACGCGATCCGTAGATCGATCTTGTCTGCCTTGCCTTATCCTCCAATATTTCTCGCAGGTCTGTTGTGTTTCCCCGTGCTCTGGTATTTTTAGAGTGACGCCGGGGTGCGGCTTGGATTGAGGGCCGAAAGGCCTCTCTGTCGCGGCCACGGGGTGGCTGATTGGGTGCATCGTACGCTGGTGATGTAGGTTTAGTTGCTTCCTCCTCTAGTTGGGGTAGCAGCCTGCGCTTTGGGTAACTCTTGGAGGGGCGTCGAGTTTATACTCTTCGGCCGCCAGGACTTCGGTCCATCTGTCGGCTAGCAGGTCTTGGTCAGCTCTAAGCTGCTGCTGTTTTTTCTTGAGGCTGCTTGTCGTGGCCATAAGCCTGCGTTTGAAACGCTCTTGTTCGACGGGATCCTCGGGCACGACGAATTCGTCGTCGTCGAGGCTTGCCTTGTCTTCGGAGGGAGGCATATAATTGTCGTCCTCGACCTCTCTGTCTGCCGCTCTCTCATGAGGGCTGGCTCCTTCGTCCTCCCGCGCTGAATCCTGCTGGAGGGGGTTGTCTTCGGCACTGTCCGGGGTGTTGGCGTCTCCGGTGCCGGATTCGCCGTTCTTGCTTTGGCGGGATTTAGAGCAGCGTCGCTGACGTCGGCGCTTGGGTTGCTTCTTGGAGGGGTCATCCTCCGCTTTTTCATCGCCATCCCCTGCTATGGGGGTGTCCACCATGTACATGTCATATGACGAGGTGGCCTTCCAGTTCCCTATAGGTGCTGGTTCTTGGCCGTCTCCTTCATCGGCGTCCATACCATCGATGTCTTCGAAGTCGAAGTCGAGCATGTCGGTTGGATCGTCGACAGTGGCTACAAAGTGGGTGGTGGGTGGGTTTCGAATTTCTTCGTCGTCCGCATCCCAACCCTGTTGACCATAATCCGGCCAGGGCTCTCGTGACAAAGAGAGAGACTTTAGTGAATCCAGGATATCGCCAAAGGGCGAGTGTTGAAAGACGTCCACGACGGTGAACTCCATGATCGGAGCCCAATCGGGTTCGATCGGAAGAGGTGCGGAATATTCAGAGTCCGGAACGGAGTCCGGCACCTTGGAGTCACGGGCCTTGCAAAGGACTAGGCTGGTATTTGGCTCTATCGCTGTAGAGATTGCGGCTCCTGGGGCAGCGTCCAACTGTCCGTCCCTGGCTAGCGCAGTCGGCTCCGACCTAATGGTCGGAGCGGACACCTGAGCGGCACTCTGGGCGTTGTTCGGCGGCAGAGCTAGATCATGCCCATCGAGATAGTGCGGCACGCTCGGCCGTGGCTCGAATCCATCGAAGATCAAGTCCCCGCGGATGTCGGTCGTGTAGTTTAAGCTTCCAAACTTGACCTGATGGCCAGGGGCGTAGCTTTCGATCTGCTCTAGATGGCCAAGTGAGTTGGCCCGCAGTGCGAAGCCGCCGAATACAAAGATCTGTCCGGGGAGAAAAGCCTCACCCTGGACCGCGTCGTGGTTGACGATCGAAGCAGCCATCGGGCCTGAAGGTGACGACACAGAGGAACTCTCAATGAAAGCACCAATGTCGGTGTCAAAACCGGCGCGGGTAGGGGGGGTCCCGAACTGTGCGTCTAGGCGGATGGTAACAGGAGACAAGGGACACGATGTTTTTACCCAGGTTCGGGCCCTCTCGGTGGAGAAACCCTACTCCTGCTTGATTAATATTGATGATATGGGTAGTACAAGAGTTAATCTACCACGAGATTGGAGAGGCTAAACCCTAGAAACTAGCCTATGGTATGATTGTTATTCGTCCTACGGACTAAAACTCTCCGGTTTATATAGACACCGGAGAGGGCTAGGGTTACACAGAGTCGGTTACAACAGGAGGAGATCTTCATATCGTATCGCCAAGCTTGCCTTCCACGCCAAGGAAAGTCCCTATCCGGACACGGGACGAAGTCTTCAATCTTGTATCTTCATAGTCCGGGAGTCCGGCCAAAGGTCATAGTCCGGCCATCCGGACACCCCCTAATCCAGGACTCCCTCAGACGGGGACAGCACGGTCAGCACGACGGACGGCACAGGGCACGTCGGCGAGGCGGATCTAGAGAAGGGAAGCGAGTGTGCGAGGGGATAGGGACTGGTGCGAGTGGGGGGAGGCAGGGCAAGTGGGAGGCGAGGGGGCCAAGGCGTCAGGGCGTGGAGGCCTTATCCTCCCCTCGACGCCGGTGAGAGGGTCCGGTGGCGACCGCGCCCTGTAGTGGCGCGCGACCGAGGAACAGGAAGGGGGCGCGGTGCAGGGAGCTGGGGCGGCTTGCTGTGGTGGGCCAAGGCCCATGGGAAGGCCAGGGGCTGAGGCCCTTCTTCTCCTTTTTTTAAACAGTTTTTCTATTCTTTTAAAACTTCTTTTTTCAAATAGTTTAGGCCAGTTAAACACTTTGCAAAAAATGTTGGTTCACCACCAATATTAACTATGCATTATTCGGCACAAGATGAACATTTTAGTTTTCATGTTTGAGCATTTTTTTGAATTTCACACATAATTTGAAATTGAATTCAACTGTAATTGAAAGAGATAAGAGACAACGATGAACAACACTTGTTTAGCAAAAGGATTAACTTAACCCCCGGGATTACTGTAGCATCATTACACCGGGGTGTTACAACCAAGCTCTAAAGCTCACAAAGACAAACACCAAACAAGAACCAAGAAAGATTATGCAAGGATGCAATGGTTTGAGCTCTCTACTAACGATATGATCAAGCCACCAACTTGAGAGCCCTCCTTGATAGTACGGCAATCGATCCTATAACCCGGTCTCCCGACTACCACCATGAGATCGGTAAAATAGAAAAACCTATCAAGGGCAAACCTTTGCCTTGCGCATGATCCACTTGAGCTAGATGATGACTATCTTGTCCTCCTCAAGATGGACCACCTTTCCTGATTGCGTTGGGTCGATGAAGACTAGTTGATTGCTCCCCCAGACTCCACTATGGTGACCCACTCTTGGCACATCTTCACAAGTCCATTGTCACCACAATGGACGGCAAGCTTCAAGCACTTGATCTCTTCATGATGCTCCACTTGAACTTGCACACAACAATCTTGATGACGATCACCACTTGATGTCATCCTCCATGGGTTCTATGATATCTTCTTCTTGATGCAAGCCCATGGAACCATACCTAACCCCACACAGAACTCTTACATAGACCATGGGTTAGTACACAAAGCGTAATGGGCAATGCTTACCATACCATGAGATCACTCGATCCCACTTGGTACATCTTCTATGCTTTGTGTGTTGATCAACTTGAATCACTCTTTGTACATAGTCTTGATCAACCTTGAATCTTTCCAACTCTCTTCATTTGGATGATTTCTTGAAGATAAACATGAATGATCACACGATCTTCTTCTTCAAGACATGCTTGCAATAAGCTCAACGCTCACATGGCCAATCTTTGGATAATTCCTTAATAGCACCTTGGTCAACTCATAAACTCCTTGAAACCAAAACATGGACTTCAAGAAAAGTCAATGGACAAATCCTTCAAATATAACTCAATGCAACCATTAGTCCATAGAGAATGTCGTCAATTACCAAAACCACACATGGGGGCACCACATGTCCTTTCAGAAGGGGTAACTTCTTGTCTCCAACGTTAATCTACATCGAAATTTGTGAAGTTTTCTTTAGGGTGGGGTGGGGGTGTACCAAATCATAACTTAGTGAACTAACATTTTGTTTTCGTGTTATGTCCTTTTCCAAAAAGATACAGTCGCCCCGGTCCTTAGATCTACGGCAGTGGCATAATCTGTGCACACCGGGGCATCAGATCCCACCAGCAACAAGAGGTCACTGTAGTTAATTTGGACGCCATTTCTAGAGGCAACCTCAAACATGAGCACAATAGCAGTAGGAAGCATTGACAACACTCTACACACGCCGCCAATAGTGCCACCCTTTCGTCCCTCGCCCGATCTACGACATAGTGACACAACAACACATGAAAGATATGAGTAATTAAGGTGTGGACTAAGGCGATGAAAAATGTTGCTAGGTCTATGACATGTGGGGACCACATAAAACCCACACCAGGGGGGTGTTGAAAGCTCCCAGGTCATGTTTGATCCTATTTCCAGGGAGTTTAATTAGAAGTTGAAGATATTTAATCTACTATACCAAACGAAATCCTCATTTTTTTCTCGTACGAAATAATCTCAAATCATCACTATATATCAGCAACCACAAACTAAGGCTTAGTAGGCAGATAAAAACTTCTATTTTGCGACGCATAAAGCGTGGTTGACGTTTACCCAAGCTTGTTTACGATTACGACCTAGAGACTATCGGTTTGAATAACACACACAAACAAAAGGGTACCTATTGGCCTGGTATTTTTTCTCTTGGTTGATTTTCCCAACCTTTAGATTGAAATGCAATGACTAGGTCATCTTCTTCCTCCCCTCGCATGCGGCCGGCCCATTGTACCGCCACCCCGCCCTGCCCGTTGAGACCTCCCTATGGATGTCGTGGCATCCCGTTTCAACCTCGGGGCGCTCCTCCTCTCTCCGAAGAAAATCGATTAATGTAAAAGCGACTTTAGTTGCCTATGATTCAGCAAACGCGGGGACAAAAACATGGGAAACATTATCAATGAGATGGCTGATGACTCGCGGGTATCCGCCATCTCTGTGGATAACCGAATTGATTTTAATCATGTGAAGCGTAGCGCTACGCGAGACGGACCAACAAATTGCAACATTGGGCATGTTGCAAACACAACTTTGCACAGGCTATGTTGCAAACATACGGAGCCAGAACAAGTAGCCAACACACAACTTGATCAGTTTGTTCACTGAAAAAATATTATGCAACATCATCTATGTTGCAAAAGGGTGAAAGACGGAAAAAAATATTATGTAACATAACCTATGTAGCAACAAAAGACAACATAGGAATAATGCTTAAGAAAGTAACCCTTCACGCTAAAAAACGATTCGGATGGTTTTGCAGCGAAGCCGCCATTGCAGAGTGAACACCACAACAACCAGCTTGTTACAATTATCGACGCACATGTTGGGAAGATGGCTATTTTTGGGTCAACCGGATGGCCCCAGAAGCGGCCGGCGTTTTTGTTTTATCCGCCGGCGGACACGTAGCCTCGCCCCAAAAACATCGGCCATCGTACTGTACAAAAGGTGATGTGTGGGAACAGAAAGAGGACCGGGCGGTCAGGATTCGTCGACCGATACAATACAAACACTAGTGCAGAACCGGGCAATAGCACCGGTTCGTAAGGCCCTTTAGTGCCAGTTACATAACCGGCACTAAATTGTGGTCACTAAAGGCCCCCCCCTTTAGTACCGGTTCAGCATGAACCGGTGCTAAAGGGCAACCACGTGGCACGAGCCAGCTCTGGGGGCCTGGAGCCCTTTAGTACCTGTTGGTAAGACCAACCGATACTATAAGGTTTGGGGGGTTTTTAGTTTTATGATTTCTTTTTCATTTAATTTTGTGTTTCCATTTTAATTCTTTTTCGTTTGCTGGTATTTTACGATACTACACATTGTACACGTTATGCATATATATATATATAGAGAGAGAGAGAGAGAATTTCTAGTAGAACCAATCATGCATATATATATCATCAATGTCTCACAAACCATCATATTAATTAATTCACACATACACACGTGTATAGCTATATACAATTTCTCCTACATATGCATGTTGCCTTCGGAGCCAGTGGCATTAGCCTATATTGGTGCCTTCGGAGCACGATGACAATTGGAAGTGGTTTTCATGGGGGCAGTAGTGGGTAATAGTATTCTCCCTTCGGATTTATGACCTGGTCGAGCAAAAATCCCGCTATTTCCTCTTGAAGTGCTTCTACGCGCTCCGTTTCTAGGAGCTTCTCCCGCACCTCTCTGAACTGTTAAGAAGGAGATCAATATGCATGTGTATTAGTTGTGTGACTGGATATCGATAATGGTGTAAAAATTGTGAATAGTGTTTTGACAAGCGTACCCATTCCTGTCTTTGAGATCTGCTCCTTTCGGATGCCATCATGCGAATGTTCTCGCAAACGCAGAATGCACATAGATCAGTCCCCTGCGCCTGCTTCAGGGCCTTTACGAGAATGGAATTTGATCAGATAATAATTAATCAAGCATGATAATTAAAGAGATGGCAGCTAGCTAGCTAGCTAGTACTACTTAATTACTTACCTTGGGTCTTCCCAATTTAAGCTTTTCTTTCCATTCGCCTTCCGTGACGCTGATGAACCTTGCCCAAGCCTTGCCCGCCGACAAAGAAAATGAATAAAGGGGTTATTAAATAGTTCATATCATGAAATGACGAACTAAATAGGCCGAGATATATAGTTAATAATGATTGAAATTACCTGTTGACTATCCCAAACAAGATGTTATAGTCAGTTTTTTCTTTGAGTAGTGAGTCCAGTATTTCAACTGTTCCGGCGTCAACTTTAATGATACACAAGACCCAGTGAAATCTGCATGCACACACGTTTGCATGTCTTAATTAAGCAGGCATATGTAAGCAAAAACATGTAGCTAGCTAGTAGGCAAAAACAGAGAATTTGTAGTACAAGACAGTGTGACTCACTGGAAGTTGTAAGGAAGTAGTATATCTTCATTGTATTTGAGGCGCTTCAAGAACTCTAGCATGCTGTCCTCTACGGCCATTTGATGACGTGCATCTATTCTCCATGTGTATTCATTAATGGTGTTTGGGTCAATGAACCCAATGCCATAGCGTCCACCTTTTCTCATTTCATACATCTTCATCCTGCATATAATACCACAGAAAATAATATAGTGAGGATAATTACAGGTAATGATTGATCAAAAGGATCACTACAGCTAGCTTGAGACTTAAATTATAGAAAGAAATCACTTACAGACAATAGCAACTGACGATAGATTTTTCGAGTGCGTCTTGATTGTATAACTGAAACAGTTCAGAATACTCAACGGACACAGCTTTCTCATGGTAGTAATGCCCCTCCTTGACATTCACCATGAGGGACAATCGATCGGAAATCTTGGTAATGTTCATGTACCATTGATGCAATTCATACATTCTCGTTGGGAGGTTCTTGACCTTGTCTAGCTCGACCAAAGGTTGGCCCCGGACATATTTCCGTTTTATTTCATCCTCTCTAAGCACGGGCATGGGCTCGATCTCGAGGAGTTGTCCAACAGTGATTTTGAGAACTTCAGCCTGCATTATATGCTTCTCCGTTATTACCACATTGCCCACCTCAGGAACGTAAACTGTTTGCCCACAATAATATTGGGCGCACGTACTGTCACGTGTTGTTGGCACAACAAGCGAGGGGATCGATTGCGCCGCCTGTTCTCCCAGCTGGGGAATGGTTTTCCCGCATTTTTTGACAGCTGCTTCTTGTTTGCTCGATCCCGAGCTCGCCTCCTTACGTAGACGTGCTCGATTTAACTTCCTGATGTGGCGCTCATAGTCTGTGTCAACAAGCTTGGGAGCTGGTGGTTGAGCCATACGAATGAAGTGGTCAATCGTTTCCTCAGGCACTTTCTCCCTTGGCGGCGGTGGCGGTTTCGGTGCAAAATGGGCTTCCACCTCGGACTTCGATATGGCTGCAATTTCCTCCTCGGACCTATCATAAGCCCTCTGCGGAAGAGGCGTGAGGCTTGGACCATATTTATATCGCTTGCCTCCGCCTGTACTTCCTGTACTACCTCGACTCGTACCGCTACGCACCATAGCTGCGGAGTGTCTCTTCTGCGATTGCTGAGGCGGCGGAGACGGCTGACGGGGCTGAGTTGGACGAGGAGGAGTGGCCGCCTAAAGCTGTGCCGGACTTGGAGAAGGAGTGGCCTGAGGTTGTGCCTGACTTGGAGGAGGAGTGGACGTCTGACGTTGTGGCGGACTTGGAGGAGGAGGAGTGGCCTGACACTTTGCCGGACTTGGAGGAGGAGTGGCCTGACACTTTGCCAGACTTGGTGGACTTGCAGGAGCGGGAGACTGCTGACTCGGTGGCGGACTTCGACGAGGAGTCGGCTGATGCGGTGTCGGTGGCCTTCGAAAGATGATGCAATCCTTTTTCCATAGGATGATACGATGGTTGGCGTCTCCGAGAAAGCGCTCGTCGTCACCTCCAGGAATGTCAAGCTCTAGCTCCGAATATGGGTCCACCACCTCATCAACCAAGACACAAGCATAGCCCGCTGGAATCGGGTTGCAATGGAAGGTTGCCTCGGGGGGATTTGTAAAAGCAACGGCGTCCGCCACCTTCATGGATATGTTCTTCATTTTGACGTGTAGCTCGCAGCTAGTGTTCTCCGTGATGTCATCCACGGGGTATCTACCCAGCATTGCGTCGTCCGGGGCGGAACCCACGCTGCTTCTCGGCATGGATGGGGTGGTGCTATCCAATGCTGGATCATTCGCTAGCTGCTGCAGCTGCTGAGACCCCCTTTGCTGGGTAAGTGAGTCGATCTGCTCCTGCTGCCGCTGGAATTTGACTACCAATTCCGCTTGACTTGCTTCTAGGCCTTGAAGGCGTTCATAGTCCCACTTCCTCTGCTCCTCCTCCATCTTCCTCTTCTTCTCCTCCGCAATCTTCTTTCTCGCATGGGTTCTGTAGTCGGTGTTCTAGTCTGAAAACCCCTCATACCACGGAATAGCGCCCTTGCCTCATGTTCTTCCCGGGTGTTCAAGATTTCCCAGGGCACGCGTAAGCTCGTCGTTCTCTCTGTTGGGCTGGAACACCCCCGATCGTGCCTCTTCTATTGCAACAAGTATCGCATCGTCGGCTCCCTTCAGACTTGCCCTCGTCGAAACATTGCCTGTCTTCGGGTCCAACTCCCCCCCCCCCCATGCGCATAGAACCAAGTCCTGACCCTGGGGGGCCAGCTCTTAGTAACCGGAGTGGCACCTGCATCCTTCATCTCTTTCTCAGACTTATCCCACTTAGGCATTGCCACCGCATAGCCACCTGGCCCCAGCTTATGGAACTTATCCTTTTTTCGGCATT
>NC_057810.1:654789369-654791505 GCF_018294505.1 Triticum aestivum
TGCATCCTCCATCTCTTTCTCAGACTTATCCCACTTAGGCATTGCCACCGCATAGCCACCTGGCCCCAGCTTATGGAACTTATCCTTTTTTCGGCATTCTTCTTGTTTATTCTCGACCGTTCCTTAGCTAATTCCGAATCCTTGAATTTCACGAAATCGTCCCAATGAGCACGTTGGTTCTCTAGTGTTCCCTCGAATACTGGAGTCTTCCTTCCTCCCTTGGCGTACTTGTCCCATTCACGATTCTTGTGGTTCTTGAATGCAACCGCCATCTTCCTAAGAGCAGCGTCCTTGACTTTCTGCACATCTGCTTCTGTGAAATTATTTGGTAGGGTGAAATGTTCCATGAGAGTATCCCAAAGCAGATCTTTTTGATTCTTGTCGACAAAAGTAACATCTGGACGTGGAGCAGCGTCCTCTTTGCCTTTTTGTCTTTTGTCTTTTGCTGGCTCTCTCCATTCTTGAAGGGAGATCGGGAGTTGGTCCTTCACAAGAACTCCGCACTGACGAATGAACTTGTCCGCAATCTTCTTAGGCGCTAATGGTTCGCCATTAGGTCTGACTGCCTCAATATTGTACTTTACGCCCTCCTTCAACTTTTTGTTCGGGCCTCGTTTCGTCCTTTTGCCTGAAGATTTGCTCGATCCGGATGGCTGAAAGAACAAAGATCGATTCGTTAATATATCTTCAAGTCATTTAAAACATGTGATGATCACCAGATACCTGCTTATATAAATATATATACCTCGCCGGTCTTTGTTGTTTCAGGATCAACATGTTCTTCGTCATCATCATAATCGTAGTTCATGACTTCATTAATTCGGTCGTCGCGATCGAATATCATATCACCCTCTCCGGTGTTGTTTAGAAATTCGGAGCCGTCATAATCTTCTTCATTCTGATCATCATCTGGCCCGCGTATCATATCGAACATGGTCTGTTCTCCCTCTCTGTCGGTATTGTCTGCCATAGCTTTTATTTAACTAATTCAAAAGAAATATAAAACAATTTAGTATTCAAATTACATCGTCTCGAATAATAGATATAATCTCGAATACTTCGTCTAATAGATATAATCTCGAATACATCGTCTCGAATAATATATAATATTGAATAGTACATCACTGGCTAGCTAATTAAAGATCGAATACTACAGAAGAATCTAGGACACTCGCGGTTCCTGCGGCGCGGGCGGTGGACACCCAAAGAGAAGGAACCCTCACAGGATCATAGCTGAAGTGAGATCCCCGAAGATACTGCCAGGTATTGGAGAACCTGCCGCCCTCTAACGCAACCATGTAGCGATGGACGTGCCCGTCCTCCTCCCTGACACGGCGACGTACCACCTCCGGCGGGGCCGGGTCCCTCCGCACCGAAACTGGCCCACGCGAACGCCACCAAGCGAGATCAGGGTCGACGACGGGACCCGGGGCCGGGTTCCTCATCAAGCGGCGCGCCCCTCCAGGCAGCACCTCCCAGTGCCAGTCCGGCGGAGCCCAGTCCCGGACATGGGTCGGCTGGACGTCGTCGCGGACGGGTCGACGACGAGGATGCGGGCCGGGCATCGTCGAGAACAAATACTAGCTATATGCCCGCAAAAAGTAATATTTTTTTAATGATTGGATTTTGATAACTAAAATTTCTAACATTTCTACTAGTTCAAAAATCTATATACTATTTCATACTAATTAAGCATCTAACACTAAAAACAGAAAACACAACTTCTATACATCCATTAAAAAATTGAAAAATAACATTATATAAAAAATTCCATACTAATTAAACACTAATTATATACTAATAATAAAAATCTAAATTATATACTAATTAAACATAAAAAAATTCCATACTAATTAAACACTAATTTCCATATAAAAAATTTTGATAACTAAAACAATAATAATCTAAATAATCTAAATTATATACTAATTCATGCTTGTGTGTGTGTGTGTTTTGATAACTAAAACAATAATAATCTAAGTAATCTAAATTATATGCTAATTCATGCTTGTGTGTGTGTGTTTTGATAACTAAAACAATAATAATCTAAATAATCTAAATTATATACTAATTTATGCGCTTGTGTGTGCTCGGGGCCGGGAGGGGCGGCGCCCATGGTGGCCGCCGGGGGCGAGG
>NC_057810.1:654791670-654792504 GCF_018294505.1 Triticum aestivum
ATGGGGACGGGGGCGGCGACGGGGACGGGAGGCGGCAACGGAGACGAGGGCGGCGACGGGGACGGGAGCGGGCCCGAGGAGGCGACGGAGACGACGGCGGCGGCGACGAGGGGCGGGGACGGCCGGGGTCGGCGACGAGGGGCGGGGGCGGCGACGTCGACGGGGACGGTGTCAATCGGGGCAGGGCGGCGCGACGGAGAGGGAGAGGAAACAGAGGGAAGAAACAGAGGGAAACTGAAATTTTTTAAGTGTTGTATATATAGGATGGACCTTTAGTACTGGTTGGAGCCACCAACCGGTACTAAAGGTCTGTTTTGGCCAGGCCAAGCGGCGGGAAGCGACCCCCTTTAGTACCAGGTGGTGGCACAAACCGGTACTAAAGGCCTTAGTACCAGTTTGTGCCACCACCTGGTACTAAAGGGGGTGCGCTGGCGCAGGTGCGGTGCGGCAAGTTTAGTCCCACCTCGCTAGCCGAGGGGCGACCGCACTGGTTTCTGAACCCCCGTGCGGTCGCTCTCTCGAGCTCCTCTCCAAAGCAGGCTTACTGGGCCTACGTGTTCTTTGTAGCCTTGTGGGTCCACTTGGCCTTTGCGGGCCTGCATCCTGGCCGAACGACAGGTTGGGTTTCTAGTCGTATGCAGGCCGCTCTGGCCTACTAGGCAGGCTTTTTTTATTTTATTTTTTGCTTTATTTATTTTTGTGTTGTTTTTTTTTGTGTATTTAGAGTTTCTTTGTGAACATTTTTGTTTTAGGTACAAAAAATTACAAACTTTCTGTTAGGGCTTTTTTTATTTTTTTTTTGCTTTATTTATTTTTGTGTTGTTTTTTTTTGTG